>NW_021298680.1:1860-11190 GCF_002162155.2 Triticum dicoccoides
GGGAGTTGCATAATCTCATAGTTACAGGAACATGTATAAGTCATGAAGAAAGCAATAGCAACATACTTAAACGATCAAGTGCTAAGCTAACGGAATGGGTCAAGTCAATCAGATCATTCAACTAATGATGTGACCCCGTTAATCAAATAACAACTCTTTGTCCATGGTTAGGAAACATAACCATCTTTGATTAACGAGCTAGTCAAGTAGAGGCATACTAGTGACACTCTGTGTTTCTATGTATTCACACATGTATTATGTTTCCGGTTAATACAATTCTAGCATGAATAATAAACATTTATCATGATATAAGGAAATAAATAATAACTTTATTATTGCCTCTAGGTCATATTTCCTTCATGGATATCCAAATCCCGCTGTTGGTTATTGACCGGAGAGTCGTCTCGGTCATGTTTGCTTGTCTCCCGAACCCGTAGGGTCTACACACTTAAGGTTCGGTGACACTAGGGTTGTAGAGATATGAGTATGCAGTAATCCGAAAGTCGTTCAGAGTCCCGGATGAGATCCTGGACGTCACGAGGAGTTCCGGAATGGTCCAGAGGTGAAAAAATATATATAGGAAGTGTAGTTTCGGCCATCGGTAAAGATTCGGGGTCACCGGTATTGTACTGGGACCACTGGATGGGCCCCGAAGGTTCACCGGGTGGGGCCACCCATCCTTGAGGGCCCCATGGGATGAAGTGGGGAGGGGAACCAGCCCATAGTGGGCTGGTGCGCCCCCCCCCCTTGGGCCCCCCTGCGCCTAGGGTTGGAAACCCTAGGGTGGGGGCGCCTCCACTTGCCTTGGGGGGCACTCCACCCCCCTTGGCCGCCGCCCCCTTGGGAGATCCCATCTCCAGGGCCGGCGCCCCCCAGGGGGCCTATATAAAGGAGGGGGGAGGGAGGGAAGCCGCACCTAAAGTCTTGGCGCCTCCCTCTCCCCTGCTACACCTCTCACTCTCGCAGAAGCTCGGCGAAGGCCTGCTGCGCTCACTGCTGCATCCACCACCACGCTGTCGTGCTGCTGGATCTTCATCAACTTCTCCTTCCCCCTTGCTGGATCAAGAAGGAGGAGACGTCATTCGCTCCGTACTTGTGTTGAATGCGGAGGTGCCGTCCGTTCAGCACTTGGTAATCAGTGATTTGGATCACGGCGAGTACGACTCCATCATCCCCGTTCTCTGAACACTTCCGCTCGTGATCTACAAGGGTATGTAGATGCACTCCTCTCTCCCTCGTTTCTAGATGACTCCATAGATTGATCTTGGTGATGCGTAGAAAATTTTAAATTCTGCTACGATCCCCAACAGTGGCATCATGAGCTAGGTCTATGCGTAGTTACTATGCACGAGTAGAACACAAAGTAGTTGTGGGCGTCGATATTGTCAATTTGCTTGCCGTTACTAGTCTTATCTTGATTCGGCGGCATCGTGGGATGAAGCGGCCCGGACCAACCTTACACGTACGCTTACGTGAGACCGGTTCCACCGACTGACATGCACTAGTTGCATAAGGTGGCTGGCGGGTGTCTGTCTCTCCCACTTTAGTCGGATCGGATTCGATGAACAGGGTCCTTATGAAGGGTAAATATAAATTGGCAATTCACATTGTGGTTTTGTGATGTGATATGGCTAAAGGTTGTGATGAATGATGAATGATATATGTGATGTATGAGATTGATCATGTTCTTGTAATAGGAATCACGACTTGCATGTCGATGAGTATGACAACCGGCAGGAGCCATAGGAGTTGTCTTTATTTATTTATGACCTGCGTGTCAACATAAACGTCATGTAATTACTTTACTTTATTGCTAAAGCGTTAGCCATAGTAGTAGAAGTAATAGATGACGAGACAACTTCAATAAGACACGATGATGGAGATCATGGTGTCATGCCGGTGACAACGATGATCATGGAGCCCTGAAGATGGAGATCAAAGGAGCAAATGATATTGGCCATATCATGTCACTATTTGATTTCATGTGATGTTTATCATGTTTTACATCTTATTTGCTTAGAACGACGGTAGCTCAAATAAGATGATCCCTCGAAATAATTTCAAGAAAGTGTTCCCCCTAACTGTGCACCGTTGCGAAGGTTCGTTGTTTCGAAGCACCACGTGAGGATCGGGTGTGATAGATTCTAACGTTCGAATACAACGGGTGTAAGCCAGATTTACACACGCGATACACTTAGGTTGACTTGACGAGCCTAGCATGTACAGACATGGCCTCGGAACACAGAAGACCGAAAGGTTGAGCATGAGTCGTATAGAAGATACGATCAACATGAAGATGTTCACCGATGTTGACTAGTCCGTCTCACGTGATGATCGGACACGCCCTAGTTAACTTGGATCATGTTATACTTAGATGACTGGAGGGATGTCTATCTGAGTGGGAGTTCATTGAATAATTTGATTAGATGAACTCAATTATCATGAACTTAGTCTAAAATCTTTACAATATGTCTTGTAGATCAAATGGCCCATGTTGTCCTCAACTTCAACGCGTTCCTAGAGAAAACCAAGATGAAAGATGATGGCAACAACTATACGGACTGGGTCCGGAACCTAAGGATCATCCTCATAGCTGCCAAGAAAGATTATGTCCTAGAAGCACCGCTAGGTGACGCACCCATCCCAGAGAACCAAGACGTTATGAACGCTTGGCAGCAGCGTGCTAATGATTACTCCCTCGTTCAGTGCGGCATGCTTTACAGCTTAGAACCGGGGCTCCAAAAGCGTTTTGAGAAACACGGAGCATATGAGATGTTCAAAGAGCTGAAAATGGTTTTTCAAGCTCATGCCCGGGTCGAGAGATATGAAGTCTTCGACAAGTTCTTTAGCTGTAAAATGGAGGAAAATAGTTCTGTCAGTGAGCACATACTCACAATGTCTGGGTTACATAACCGCTTAACTCAGCTGGGAGTTAATCTCCCGGATGACGCGGTCATTGACAGAATCCTTCAGTCGCTTCCACCGAGCTACAAGAGCTTTGCGATGAACTTCAATATGCAGGGGATGGAAAAGACCATTCCTGAGGTATATTCAATGCTGAAATCAGCGGAGGTAGAAATCAAACAGGAACATCAAGTGTTGATGGTGAATAAAACCAATAAGTTCAAGAAAGGCAAGGGTAAGAAGAACTTCAAGAAGGACGGCAAGGGAGTTGCCGCGCCTAGTAAGCAAGCTGCCTGGAAGAAGCCAAAGAATGGACCCAAGCCCGAGACTGAGTGCTTTTATTGCAAGGGAAGTGGTCACTGGAAGCGGAACTGCCCCAAATACTTAGCGGACAAGAAGGCCGGCATCACGAAAGGTATATGTGATATACATGTAATTGATGTGTACCTTACTAGTACTCGTAGTAGCTCCTTGGTATTTGATACCGGTGCAGTTGCTCACATTTGTAACTCAAAGCAGGAGCTGCGGAATAAGCGGAGACTGGCAAAGGACGAGGTGACGATGCCCGTCGGGAATGGTTCCAAGGTCGATGTGATCGCCGTCGGCACGCTACCTCTACATTTACCTACGGGATTAGTTTTAAACCTCAATAATTGTTATTTAGTGCCAGCTTTGAGCATGAACATTGTATTAGGATCTCGTTTAATTCGAGATGGCTACTCATTTAAATCCGAGAATAATGGTTGTTCTATTTATATGAGAGATATGTTTTATGGTCATGCTCCGATGGTGAATGGTTTATTCTTAATGAATCTCGAGCATAATGCTACACATATTCATAGTGTGAATACCAAAAGATGTAAGGTTGATAATGATAGTCCCACATACTTGTGGCACTGCCGCCTTGGTCACATAGGTGTCAAACGCATGAAGAAGCTCCATGCAGATGGACTTTTAGAGTCTCTTGATTACGAATCATTTGACACGTGCGAACCATGCCTCATGGGTAAAATGACCAAGACTCCATTCTCAGGAACAATGGAGCGAGCAACCAACTTATTGGAAATCATACATTTTGATGTGTGCGGTCCAATGAGTGTTGAGGCTCGCGGTGGCTATCGTTATGTTCTCACCCTCACTGATGACTTGAGTAGATATGGGTATGTGTACTTAATGAAACACAAGTCTGAGACCTTTGAAAAGTTCAAGGAATTTCAGAGTGAGGTTGAGGATCAACGTGACAGGAAAATCAAGTTCTTGCGATCAGATCGTGGGGGAGAATACTTGAGTCACGAATTTGGCACATACTTAAGAAAATGTGGAATAGTTTCACAACTCACGCCGCCTGGAACACCTCAGCGTAACGGTGTGTCCGAACATCATAATCGCACTCTATTAGATATGGTGCGATCTATGATGTCTCTTACCGATTTACTGCTATCATTTTGGGGCTATGCTTTAGAGACTGCCGCATTCACTTTAAATAGGGCTCCGTCGAAATCCATTGAGACGACACCGTATGAATTATGGTTTGGGAAGAAACCTAAGCTGTCGTTTCTAAAAGTTTGGGGATGTGATGCTTATGTCAAGAAACTTCAACCTGAAAAGCTCGAACCCGAGTCGGAAAAATGCGTCTTCATAGGATACCCTAAAGAAACTATTGGGTATACCTTCTACCTCAGATCCGAAGGCAAGATCTTTGTTGCCAAGAATGGGTCCTTTCTAGAGAAAGAGTTTCTCTCGAAAGAAATAAGTGGGAGGAAGGTAGAACTTGATGAAGTATTACCTCTTGAACCGGTAAGTGGCGCAGCTCAAGAAAATGTTCCTGAGGTGCTTGCACCGACTAGAGAGGAAGTTGATGATGATGATCATGAAACTTCAGATCAAGTTGCTACTGAACTTCGTAGGTCCACAAGGACACGTTCCGCACCAGAGTGGTACGGCAACCCTGTCATGGAAATCATGTTGTTAGACAACGGTGAACCTTCGAACTATGAAGAAGCGATGGCGGGCCCGGATTCCGACAAATGGCTGGAAGCCATGAAATCCGAGATAGGATCCATGTATGAAAACAAAGTATGGACTTTGACTGACTTGCCCGATGATCGGCTAGCCATAGAAAATAAATGGATCTTTAAGAAGAAGACAGACGCGGATGGTAATGTGACCATCTATAAAGCTCGGCTTGTCGCTAAGGGTTATCGACAAGTTCAAGGGGTTGACTACGATGAGACTTTCTCACCTGTAGCGAAGCTGAAGTCTGTCCGAATCATGTTAGCAATTGCCGCATTCTATGATTATGAGATATGGCAAATGGACGTCAAAATGGCATTCCTTAATGGTTTCCTTAAGGAAGAATTGTATATGATGCAGCCGGAAGGTTTTGTCGATCCTAAGAATGCTAACAAGGTGTGCAAGCTCCAACGCTCGATTTATGGGCTGGTGCAAGCATCTCGGAGTTGAACATTCGCTTTGATGAGATGATCAAAGCGTTTGGGTTTATGCAGACTATGGAGAAGCCTGCATTTACAAGAAAGTGAGTGGGAGCTCTGTAGCATTTCTCATATTGTATGTGGATGACATACTGTTGATGGGAAATGATATAGAATTCTTGGAAAGCATAAAGGCCTACTTGAACAAGTGTTTTTCAATGAAGGACCTTGGAGAAGCTGCTTATATATTAGGCATCAAGATCTATAGAGATAGATCGAGACGCCTCATTAGTCTTTCACAGAGTACGTACCTTGACAAGATATTGAAGAAGTTCAAAATGGATCAGTCAAAGAAGGGGTTCTTGCCTGTATTGCAAGGTACGAGATTGAGCACGGCTCAAAGCCCGACCACGGCAGAAGATAGAGAAAATATGAGTGTCGTCCCCTATGCCTCGACCATAGGGTCTATCATGTATGCTATGCTGTGTACCAGACCTGATGTAAACCTTGCCGTAAGTTTGGTAGGAAGGTACCAAAGTATTCCCGGCATGGAACACTGGACAGCGGTCAAGAATATCCTGAAGTACCTAAAAAGGACTAAGGAAATGTTTCTCGTTTATGGAGGTGACGAAGAGCTCGTCGTAAAGGGTTATGTCGATGCTAGCTTTGACACAGATCTGGATGACTCTAAGTCACAAACCGGATACGTGTATATTTTGAATGGTGGGCAGTAAGCTGGTGCAGTTGCAGGCAAAGCATGGTGGCGGGATCTACATGTGAAGCGGAGTACATGGCAGCCTCGGAGGCAGCACACGAAGCAGTCTGGGTGAAGGAGTTCATTACCGACCTAGGAGTCATACCCAATGCGTCGGGCCTGATGACTCTCTTCTGTGACAACACTGGAGCTATTGCCCTTGCCAAGGAGCCCAGGTTTCACAGGAAGACCAGGCATATCAAGCGTCGCTTCAACTCCATTCGTGAAAGTGTTCAAAATGGAGACATAGAAATTTGTAAAGTACATACGGACCTGAATGCGGTAGATCCGTTGACTAAACCTCTCCCTAGAGCAAAACATGATCAACACCAGAATTCCATGGGTGTTCGATTCATCACAATGTAACTAGATGATTGACTCTAGTGCAAGTGGGAGACTGTTGGAAATATGCCCTAGAGGCAATAATAAAATGATTATTATATTTCCTTGTTCATGATAATTGTCTATTATTCATGCTATAATTGTATTATCCGGAAATCGAAATACATGTGTGAATACATAGACCACAATATGTCCCTAGTGAGCCTCTAGTTGACTAGCTCGTTGATCAACAGATGGTCATGGTTTCCTGGCTATGGACATGGGGATGTCATTGATAATGGGATCACATCATTAGGAGAATGATGTGATCGACAAGACCCACATCGTGTAGTTCGTTTGTTGTAGCTTTTCTGAATGTCAAGTATCATTTCCTTAGACCATGAGATTGTGCAACTCCCGGATACCGTAGGAGTGCCTCGGGTGTGCCAAACGTCACAACGTAACTGGGTGACTATAAAGGTACATTACAGGTGTCTCCGAAAGTGTCTGTTGGGTTGGCACGAATCGAGACTGAGATTTGTCACTCCGTATGACGGAGAGGTATCTCTGGGCCCACTCGGTAATGCATCATCATAATGAGCTCAATGTGATCAAGGGGTTGATCACGGGATCATGCATTATGGTACGAGTAAAGTGACTTGCCGGTAACGAGACTGAACAAGGTATTGGGATACCGACGATCAAGTCTCGGGCAAGTAACGTACCGATTGACAAAGGGAATTGAATACGGGATTGATTAAGTCCTCGACATCGTGGTTCATCCCATGAGATCATCGAGGAGCATGTGGGAGCCAACATGGATTGTTGGGGAACGTAGTAATTTCAAAAAAATTCCTATGCACACGCAAGATCATGGTGATGCATAGCAACGAGAGGGGAGAGTGTGATCTACATACCTAGTAGATCGACAACGGAAGCGTTTGGTTGATGTAGTCGTACGTCTTCACGGCCCGACCGATCAAGCACCGAAACTACGGCATCTCCGAGTTTTAGCACACGTTCAGCTCGATGACGATCCTCGGACTCCGATCCAGCAAAGTGTCGGGGAAGAGTTCCGTCAGCACGACGGCATGGTGACGATCTTGATGTACTACTGTCGCAGGGCTTTGCCTAAGCACCGCTACAATATTATCGAGGACTATGGTGGCAGGGGGCGCCGCACACTGCTAAGAATAAGATCACGTGGATCAACTTGTGTGTCTTTGGGGTGCCCCTGCCTCCGTATATAAAGGATGGAGGAGGAGGAGGCCGGCCAAGGCTAGGTGCGGCCAGGATGTGGAGTCCTTCTAGGACTCCAAGTCCTAGTAGGAGTCCACCAAGAGGGGAGGAAGGGAGAAGGAAGTGGAGGAGAAGGAGAGGTGGCCGGCCCCCTTTTCCCTAGTCCAATTCGGACTAGAGGGGAGGGGGGGGCACAGCAGCCCCTTGGCCCTTTCTCCTCTTCCCACTAAAGCCCATCAAGGCCCATTGCTTCTCCCGCAACTACCCGGTACTCCGAAAAATACCCGAATCACTCGGAACCTTTCTGATGTCCGAATATAGTCGTCCAATATATCAATATTTATGTCTCGACCATTTTGCGACTCCTCATCATGTCCCCGATCTCATCCGGGACTCCAAAATCCTTCGGTACATCAAAACTCATAAACTCATAATATAACTGTCATCGAAACTTTAAGCGTGCAGACCCTACGGGTTCGAGAACAATGTAGACATGACCGAGACACGTCTCCGGTCAATAACCAATAGCGGGACCTGGATGCCCATATTGGCTCCTACATATTCTACGAAGATCTTTATCGGTCAGACCGCATAACAACATACGTTGTTCCCTTTGTCATCGGTATGTTACTTGCCCGAGATTCGATCGTCGGTATCCCATACCTAGTTCAATCTCGTTACTGGCAAGTCTCTTTACTCGTTCTGTAATACATCATCCCGCAACTAACTCATTAGTCGCAATGCTTGCAAGGCTTAAGTGATGTGCATTACCAAGAGGGCCCAGAGATACCTCTCCGACAATCGGAGTGACAAAACCTAATCTTAAAATACGCCAACCCAACATGTACCTTTGGAGACACCTGTAGTACTCCTTTATAATCACCCAGTTACGTTGTGACGTTTGGTAGCACCCAAAGTGTTCCTCCGGTAAATGGGAGTTGCATAATCTCATAGTTACAGGAACATGTATAAGTCATGAAGAAAGCAATAGCAACATACTTAAACGATCAAGTGCTAAGCTAACGGAATGGGTCAAGTCAATCAGATCATTCAACTAATGATGTGACCCCGTTAATCAAATAACAACTCTTTGTCCATGGTTAGGAAACATAACCATCTTTGATTAACGAGCTAGTCAAGTAGAGGCATACTAGTGACACTCTGTGTTTCTATGTATTCACACATGTATTATGTTTCCGGTTAATACAATTCTAGCATGAATAATAAACATTTATCATGATATAAGGAAATAAATAATAACTTTATTATTGCCTCTAGGTCATATTTCCTTCATGGATATCCAAATCCCGCTGTTGGTTATTGACCGGAGAGTCGTCTCGGTCATGTTTGCTTGTCTCCCGAACCCGTAGGGTCTACACACTTAAGGTTCGGTGACACTAGGGTTGTAGAGATATGAGTATGCAGTAATCCGAAAGTCGTTCAGAGTCCCGGATGAGATCCTGGACGTCACGAGGAGTTCCGGAATGGTCCAGAGGTGAAAAAATATATATAGGAAGTGTAGTTTCGGCCATCGGTAAAGATTCGGGGTCACCGGTATTGTACTGGGACCACTGGATGGGCCCCGAAGGTTCACCGGGTGGGGCCACCCATCCTTGAGGGCCCCATGGGATGAAGTGGGGAGGGGAACCAGCCCATAGTGGGCTGGTGCGCCCCCCCCCC
>NW_021298681.1:0-1391 GCF_002162155.2 Triticum dicoccoides
TGCCCGCGGTTATGGGCAGATGGGAATTTGTTAACGTCCGGTTGTAGAAAACCCGAAGTTGACCTTAATTAAAATACATCAACCGTGTGTGTAACCGTGATGGTCTCTTTCCGGCGGAGTCCGGGAAGTGAACACGGTGTTGGAGTTATGTTTGACGTAGGTTGCTCTAGGATCACTTCTTGATCGCTACTAGCTTCACGACCGTGCCTTGCTTCTCTTCTCGCTCTCATTTGCGTATGTTATCCACCATATATGCTAGTCGCTTGCTGCAGCTCCACCTTATTACCCCAGCCTTCCTATAAGCTTAAATAGTCTTGATCTCGCGGGTGCGAGATTGCTGAGTCCCCGTGGCTCACAGATACTTCCAAAACCAGCTTGCAGGTGCCGATGAGTCTGTGCAGATGACGCAACCAAGCTCAGGAGGAGCTCGAAGAAGATCTTGCCCTTTGTGTTGTTTCGTTTTAGTTGATCAGCATTGGAGCCCAGTTGGGGTCGATCGGCGACCTTTGTCGCATTTGGGGTTCTTCTTTTATTTTGGTTCCGTAGTCGGACCTTGATTGTATCTGGATGACGTAATGCTTTATTCATGTAATTGTGTGAAGTGGCGATTGTAAGCCAACTATGTATCTCTTTCCCTTATGTTTTACATGGGTTGTGTGAAGATTACCTCACTTGCGACATTGCTTTCAATGCGGTTATGCCTCTAAGTCGTGCTTCGACACGTGGGAGATATAGCCGCATCGAGGGCGTTACATCGCCGCCGACTAGAGACGACGTCGCACATGCTCCTCCCCCTGCCCCCCTACCAAGCCGATGCTACGTGGGTCGGCCAGTGGTGCTACGTTGTTGTCGGTATCGTGAATGGTTGGTCCACAAGGTCAACCACGCATGGACCACAGGCAGCTCTCTCTTTGGCCGAAACCATCAAGTACCCAAGAGCTGGGAATAGAACCTCCGACAAGAGCTGGGCTTCCTGACCTCCGAAAGCAACCCAACCAGGCTTTTATATGCGTGGTGCGACAACTCTGCCTCGTTAGGACAGTCACGACACGTTGCGAGCATGCAGCTTGGGCAGTGAAGATGCGTCAGTCGCCAGGGGTGATTCACCAGCTCACCTACCTCAAGGCCGACACCTACCTCAATGTGTGGCACCACCAGGCTAAAATATCACCAAGGGCGGCGGAGACAAGACTGGAGTTCGCTCCCGGAAGATAGAAAACCTTGACACATCACTACACATTTAATACGTTCACCTACCATGTCAGAGGGCATTCCCTTAGCAACTATGTCATTGTGTAGACCCTTGACTTATACAAGAAGGATCGGGCGAACAAGAAAATAGGTTGGACACTTGGTGGAACATCAGTAGGGATACACAACGCTTCCTGTTC
>NW_021298682.1:0-1162 GCF_002162155.2 Triticum dicoccoides
ACGGTTCAATAACCTCATCAAGTCTCCACCATCCTCCCACTCAATTCTTTCGAGAGAAACTTTTCCTCGAGAAAGGACCCGATTCTAGAAACAATCCATATTGCTTTCGGATCTAAATTAGGAGGTATACCCAACTGTTTTGGGTTTCCTATGAAGATGCATTTTATCCGCTTTGGGTTCGAGCTTATCAACCTGAAACTTTTTCATATAAGCGTCGCAGCCCCAAACTTTTAAGAAACGACAACTTAGGTTTCTCTAAACCATAATTCATACGGTGTCATCTCATCGGAATTACGTGGTGCCCTATTTAAAGTGAATGTGGTTGTCTCTAATGCCTAACCCATGAATGATAGTGGTAATTCGATAAGAGACATCATGGTACGCACCATATCCAATAGGGTGCAACTATGATGTTCGGACACACCATCACATTATGGTGTTCCAGGCGGTATTAATTGCAAAACAATTTCCACAATGTCTTAATTGTGTGCCAAAACTCGTAACTCAGATATTCATCTCTATGATCATATCATAGACATTTTATCCTCTTGTCACAATGATCTGCTACTTCACTCTGAAATTACTTGAACCATTCAATAATTCAGACTTGTGTTTCATCAAGTAAATATACTCAACATTTACTCGAATCATCTGTGAAGTAAGAACATAATGATATTCACTGCATGCCTCAACACTCATTCGACTGCACATCAAAATGTGTTACTTCCAACAAGTTGCTATCTTGTTCCATCTTACTGAAAATGAGGCTTTTCAGTCATCTTGCCCATGTGGTATGATTTGCATATCTCAAGTGATTCAAAATCAAGTGAGTCCGAACGATCCATTTGCATGGAGTTTCTTCATGCATATACACCAATAGACATGGTTCGCATGTCTCAAACTTTTCAAAAATGAGTGAGTCCAAAGATCCATCAACATGGAGCTTCTTCATGCGTTTTATACCATTATGACTTACATGGCAGTGCCACAAGTAAGTGGTACTATCATTACTATCTTATATCTTTTGGCATGAAAATGTGTATCACTACGACCGAGATTCAATAAACCATTCCTTTAGGTGCAAGACCATTGAAGGTATTATTCAAAAATAGAGTAACCATTATTCTCCTTAAATGAATAACCGTATTGCGATAGACATAAT
>NW_021298683.1:0-1070 GCF_002162155.2 Triticum dicoccoides
GCTTATAGCAAAAACTGGATGCACTTCGTGTACAAAAAAGACAATCTCCTTCGAAGTATCAGGGTTTCATAGGGAAACTCGTCTGTTACAAAGGGATTTCATATTTTTGAACTTATTTGAACTCCATAGTTTTTCTATGTTCAAAATGCACCATTCAAAGCCGTATCATTAATTTACAACCCTTTCCGACTTCATTTGTTATTTTTCATGCATTTACTGATTATTTTGAGCTATAAGACCATGAAATTGAAAAGCATTTGAAATGAACTCTGAAAAGGTTCCAAGTTGGCATGGTATCATCATTTCACCCACATAGCATGTGCAAGAAAGTACAGAGGCTTACGACAAAAACTGGATGCACTTCGTGTACAAAACAGACAATCTCCTTCGAAGTATGAGGGTTTCATACGGAAACTCGTCTATTACAAAGGGATTTCATTTTTTTGAACTTATTCGAACTCCATAGTTTTTCTATGTTCAAAATGCACCATTCAAAGCCACCTCATCAATTTACAACCCTTTCCGACTTCATTTGTTATTTTTCATGCATTTACTGATTATTTTGAGCTATAAGACCATGAAATTGAAAAGCATTTGAAATGAACTCTGAAAAGGTTCCAAGTTGGCATGGTATCATCATTTCACCCACATAGCATGTGCAAGAAAGCACATCGGCTTACGGCAAAAACTGGATGCACTTCGTGTACAAAACAGAGAATCTCCTTCGAAGTATCAAGGTTTCATACGGAAACTCGTCTGTTACAAAGGGATTTCATTTTTTTGAACTTATTTGAACTCCATACTTTTTCTATGTTCAAAATGCACCGTTCAAACCCACATCATCAATTTACAACCCTTTCCAACTTCATTTGTTATTTTCCATGCATCTACTGATTATTTTGAGCTATAAGACCATCAAATTGAAAAGCATTTGAAATGAACTCTGAAAAGGTTCCAAGTTGTTATGGTATCATCATTTCACCCATATAGCATCTGCAAGAAAGTACAGAGGCTTATAGCAAAAACTGGATGCACTTCGTGTACAAAACAGACAATCTCCTTCGAAGTAT
>NW_021298684.1:0-1282 GCF_002162155.2 Triticum dicoccoides
GAGACTGACGATTATTGAGAGTTATTGGATTATCAAGAGTTAGTATTGTAGATATTTTGCTTTATAAGAGGTATTGCCACTATACTGATAGAGATTCCGTGTTACAATTCTCCAAGATTGCTATCTGTGGAAAAATAAAATATTTTGGAGGGCATCTCTGACAGGATACACATACTTCCAGATGCAATAGTTTCTGAAGCAGCACGCCTGAAGAAAGATGATATGGAATATGCCTTTGATATCTACCATCTCTGCCGTATAATTAGAAGAATAATACTTAATTGTCCTACATTTTCTACTACCCTCTGGAAAAAATTATGTTGAAGGGAAATGCAAGTTATATGTTGATGATGGAGGTGTCAATCTTACCAGTGATGTGTGTTCTTCCTTTACTATCCACATGAAAGTGAGGTGCTTAATGCGCAAGCCTCTATCAACAAAGGTGGGTCGAATTATTATTTCCAAAATAAGCCTCTTAATAAACACTTTATATATTGCTTCTGATCAAATTAATTTTTTTCTTATAAATATCATTATAGGCACATTCAAAATTGAAACAAATATCTCCTGCATTTTTAATTTGCTACAACTAAGTGTTCCAACAGTTTTTAAACCTTTCATGGTGTACCAACATTTATCTCTTTAGCATGCATGAGCTAGAGCATAATAACCTTTCATGGTTTCGTTCGAGGTTTATTCCCCAGCACTTTCATTTCTCCAATTTTGGTCCTAAGAAGATTAGGTTAGTCGTTTTAGTTTTTAACATGGATGAGCTTTATCATGATCTTTTTATTCTCCCAATTGGTAGTTTGGTTTTGTTTCTAAAAATTGTCAAGAAAATAACTATCTTTTACAGAGGATAAGCAAATGAACTCTTAGTATACCATTATAATTAGGTAGATTGTCAAATGCTATGTTGCTCCTTCATGGAAGATATTCTAACAGAGTATATCTAATCAGATTTCAGCCACGTTCTAACAATTGCTTGCATACATAGCTAAGAATGTAAGATAGAATAACTGAAAATTCAGATCTTTTCATGCCTATGTCTTCAGCACAATTATAGTTTGTACAAGATTGATGTTATTTCAAAATTGTTCAGAAGTCTTTTTTATTTGAATTTTTGTTGCTTCTGCTCTTGGTCGGTGAACTAAGTCAGTAATATTTTTTTACGTACTTGTTATTGTGATATCTTATGAAGCTTGTAAATCAACCAACAATGCTGCTATAAGGTAGCTATTTTCCTCTACAGTAGTTGTTTCTTCAGTTGATTTAGCTGATC
>NW_021298685.1:0-1840 GCF_002162155.2 Triticum dicoccoides
AGAGAGAGAGAGAGAGAGGGAGAAGGAGAGGGAGAGGCGGGGGAGGGGGTACCTGCCGGCGAAGGGAAGGTGGCGCGGCGGAGGAGGGGGCGGCGGAGGAGGGTGACGGCGAGGCGGTGGCGCAAGGAAGTGACGGCGAGGCGGTGGCGCAAGGAAGGGGTGGCGCCCGAGGGTGACGGCGAGGCGGCAGTGCAAGGAGGGGGCGGCGCCGGAGGGTGACGGCGAGGCGGCGGCGCAAGGAAGAGGCAGGGGAGCAGGGGCGGCGCGGGGGAAGAGACAGCCAGACAGGGGCAGCACCGCATCAGGTCAGCGTGTGGGTAACTGGACGTAGTGAACCGGGTTGTACCCACGGTTTGTAGCCCATAATGCATCAAATGGTTTCAGCCCATAACCAACTATACCCAAACTGGTTCCTCTCAAAACTAAAACCAAACCAAACTTTAGAAAGGCTCAGCCCAATAAGACCTAAACCAATCAAGTCCATAATAAAAACCAACCCATTTAAACTAGTTTTTCTAAAACCACTCCCAGATTTAAGTGGGGGGAGGTGTTGTGTGGCAGTGGAGTAGTAATAGTGAGGAGATTTTACTAGTCTGTACAAGTGGTAGATGTGCTGTATTTAATGTTCACAGTTTCAGTGTGTTGAAACTTGTGATAATTTCCTGCCATTTCTCATCGGGAAAGTGAAAGTTAGGTAGCATGCTCTCAAACCAGATTTCAAGTATTTACAAGACATTCATGAATGTAAAGCTAATTCATAAACTTAAACCAAATTTAGAAACATTCAGCAATGCTTAGATAGCATGATCCTTAACCAGATTCAGACATAGACAGAGATGAAACTTTCAGTACCACGCATTAAAACGCATAAAACATAGATAGTTCGAGCTGATTTAAGCAAACTTAGTACTAATACAGACGACGAAGATGACGATAATTTGCTGTCGCATCTCCATTGTTGCATGCTCTCTCACTCTGCAGACGACGAAGATGACGCTGCTCTGAACATTCAGAAGTAACAACAATAAGTGCAGGCAAATTTAGTATGAAGGAAGAAATAAGTTCAGAGACATACATAAACAGAAAACACAGAGCAAGCAGAGAACATGCAGAGAACTAATCCTCTCTTCCTTCGAACACAGCCAACATCCTAGTCCACCGAGTCCTTGTTACTTGGAATCGATGGAAGCTTGCCCTGTCTCTTGCCCACCAGATGACAAGGTCATCCGTGATGTGCGTTCCTTCTGGGAACGCCTCATTGAACTGCTTGACATCGTTGGCGTTGCGTTCTGCCATAATCCTGCCAGCCTGCCTCCACCGTCGCTCCAGCGCACGCGCTTTGTGATTGGCCCTCGCAGTAGCCCTATCAACCTCCTCATGGTCATCCACTAGCTCTCCTAATGCTGGATCCATCTCTGGCTGAACTAGGGTCCACGTGCTTCCGCGGCGGCTAGGTTTTGGGTTAGGGGAAAGATGTTGTACGATCGCTGCGTCTTTTGTAGACAGAATGGCAGGCTTGGGAGGGGGGCAGAGAGATCCAATAACCGAGCCCAGTACCAGGCCCAAATTAATAAAGCATAACAGGGCAGCAGGCCCATCTTAGACAAGTTCGGACAAGTGCAGAAAGTAAGAGCAGAAACTAAGAGCAGAAACTAAGTTCAGAAACTAAGTTCAGAAACTAAGTTCAAAAAAGTTCAGAAACTAAGTTCAGACTTACCATTAGTTACCACTTGCATAGAAGTAGCCCTTCAATTTGGAGCTTGGATACCTCTTCCTTTTGGTCCCTGCCAAACCTTGTGCAGAAGTTGTGGCAGATCTTGGTGCACTGAAACCATAATTT
>NW_021298685.1:2754-4992 GCF_002162155.2 Triticum dicoccoides
TTGTTATCTTCTAAAATCTCTGCATAGTTGGGTGTGATTGTCCACCTGCTAATCTATAACTTCTCTATGGTCTGCTGCCTCTTGATCATCTGCTTGGTCCTAATCCCTTCAAACATTGTCCTTATAGGCTTAGCCCTAACATCCAATATCATCTTGTTGAACACTTCACTGAGGTTGTTCACCACTAGATCTGTTTTGCATGTATGATCCATAGCAAACCTAGCCCAAGCAGAAGCATCAATCTTTTTTAGCCATTTCCAAGCATCCTCACACTGTGCTTTCAAATCTGCCATCCCTAATTCATGACCATGTTTTGTGTAAGAGTAGCTAGCCTGATCCACACATTTCTTTAGTTCCTGCCCCCTAAATCCAGCTGCTTGGAAATTTGCATATATGTGCCTAAGACAGTACCTTTGAGGTGAATCAGGGAATACCTCATTTATTGCCTTAAGCAAGCCCTGTGCATTAACAAATTAGTAATGCACATGATCAAACTTAAATAATTTCAATAGGTACTAAAACCACATTTATCTAACATATTTGTGCATAAGACACTAACCTTTTGCCTGTCAGATATGATGGTGTATGTTCCAAACTTGTTGCCACTACCAATGCAACATCTCAACTGAGTTAAAAACCAAGTCCAACTCTCTCCATCTTCCTTGTCAACCGCACCAAAAGCTATGGGGTAGATGTTGTTGTTGCCATCCCTTCCTGTGGCTGCAAGTATTTGTTGTCCAGTGGTTAACTTGATGAAGCATCCATCAAGACCTGGATTAAGTGACAAATTAGCTACAACATAGAACTACTAGGAAACCACTAATTAATAACAGTTAAATCTTCAAAAGTTACCTATAAATGGTCTACCACCATTAAGGAAACCTTCCTTTGAAGCTGCTAAACAGTAGAAAAGATACTTGAATCTAGGAGTAGGTGTTAGGTTTTCTGGATCTTCAAATGTTGTCACTATACACCTGCTCCTAGGGTTTGTATCAAGAACAGCTTGAATATAATCTCTTAACCTCAAATACTGTTGCTTGTGATCACCTTGCACCACATCAACAGCCTTCCTCCTTGCCCTATATGCCACACTCCTTGACACATCCACTGAAAACATGGTCTTTGTCTTTTTAATTAATGCATCCATAGGAGATCTAATGTCTTCTATCAATGCTTCCTGTACTGATCTGGACAACCACTTTGTAGTAACCTTTGTGGACTCTGCACATGCTCCACAAGTGTGCACAATATCACACTTCTTAATGCAGAAAGTTTTCTCATGAGCTATTTTAGAGGCATTGATATAAAAATCGCATCCTTGTGCTCTCTCTGAGCACCAAACAATAATCCTATCTGGGGCATTTCTATGGTATTGAAAGTTCCTCAATGTCCTAATGTGAAAATCCCTAAGTGCATCTCTGCACTCATAAACACTGGTGAAGCACAATCCCTTACAAAACTGATCTTCTGGGTTTGGTAGTTTGGGATTGAACCATACCCTTTCCTTCAACTTCATATTCCTTCTCTTCCTACCACTTGGTAATTTATAGGATCCTTCAGGCTCATCTTCTTCATCACTAATGCCATAATCACCAGGAAAACATTTTTCATCAGCTTCAGGCAACCAATCTAGTTTTTCCATTTTCTCAGCCTCATTGTGTGATCTAATTGTTGGACCAGGATTTCTCACTGGCTTTAGTTTTTGTGCCATTGGTCTATCTTCATCATCAGATGAAGAAACTGCTTGCAGTTCCACACTGTTGCCATCTGAATCAGACAGAAATTCTGATACATCAGTGTCACCTTCAAAATGATTGAGGTCGGCTTCTCTCTGAAGAATACTTTTCTTAAGCTCTTCCTTTCTGTCCATGCTTGTATCCACCAACTTAGTGCAACTTTGTTGGGTGTTAATGCAATGATCAACAAAATAATAATCTCTCTTTTCATCTGCATTACACAGCTCATTTGCTCTCACAACTCTTATGTTCACACTCTTTTCATTTAGAGAGTGGAGCAACATCTGCTGCACATCATCTTCAGAAGATATTTTCTCTAAGCCTTCTATCCCTTTATGAGCATCACTAACATAGTACATATAATCATCAGAGCAGCAACCCTCACTCCTAATAAGAGATATTAGAGTCCCAAATGATATGTCTGACTGGTACATGTTTCTAACAACAGAATCTCTGCCTTCTAAATGGAACAAAATTCCCCATTTTGGGTCATCAATACTTG
>NW_021298685.1:6391-8903 GCF_002162155.2 Triticum dicoccoides
TGTGGGACGGATACCCCTAATGTAGTAGTTTTTTGTCAAATACTCGCCCGGTCGCGACCAGTGGTGGATGTAGAGGATGGACAGGGTGGGCCATGGCCCACCCTGAGATTGGAAAATGGGCTTTATACCATAGGAAAAAGGCTAAAAAGTAAAAGAACAAAATAAAATTATATTTACAATTGCACCGTTCGCCCACTCTGACCCAGTGAGCTAGGTCCGCCACTCTCGCGACGTCGCGGTATGTGCAGCTCACCTTCATCAGCGATGTCACGTCTAAATCTGAGAACGGGTTAATAACTGGACCAAAACTAAACTATAACCGTACACGTACCTTTCAAAACCAAACCTGAACCATAACCAAATCATACCATTTCCAGCCCAACCAAAACTGCACCCAATGTTTTTTCCACCCAAACCGGTCCACACCCAGTATATAACCATGGGTTTAAACCCAATACATAACCGTATTCAACTTTAGTTTAACAGTGACATGCCAAACGATAATTTAGCAGAAACATCCAAGACTTGCCTGGATGTAGTCTGGGTAAATAACAAATGCAACACATTTTGGATAAAATGGCATTCTCGAATCGGCAACAAAGAACTCTTAGAACAGCTAAAAAGACAAGGCGGGCAATGTGGACGCATAACCAAATCATTTAACGGTAGAGCACATCCATGTCCTGTTTTAACCTCAAATACTTTCAAGTCTTCAGCCTTTAGGGGTAGATAAGCGTCGTACCGATTCATGCGGTGACAATATGCAGGATAATAAAGATAACATGTTCCATGGCACATTCCTAACAATTAACTCCACTACAAAATTCAGTCTAGAGAAAGTTCAAAATCATGACGATGACACAAAGACAATGAAACACGGCTTCTAGGATGGTTTTCGCACTCTACTCCTCCTTGATGGCGCCCTTGTCGCTGACGTAGATACCGTCCAAGAACTTCCTGATATCCTTGTTCTTGACGTGGCATTTCTGCATAACAGCAAAGGAGAGGAAGACTGGTGTTAGTGGTCTGAGTAGAGGACTGAAATCAAATGGAAACTGCGATGCACAGCATATATGTGTTGTTCAAGTCAGATGAATAAATCACTGCAAATAACTGTGGAATAGCAATGCATGTCTCAGCAGCCATCCAAAGATCATAATTGCTTGAATAATTCAAGTGGAACAGAACAAATGCACTGCTATAATGCAATCTGCCCAATAATGCAATCTGCCAAACCAGCAGTTTTGTCACCAAATTGTATTCGCTTAGCGACAGTGTTTTCGCTTTTCCAATCACTATAACGGAAAAAAAGAGCAAGGCAAAGACCAATTGATGATCAGGATCATATTTTTACCTTTTCTTGGTTTCAAGTTTTTACCCGTGTGCTTACTGTCCATCTCCTGCAAATGAAACAAAGAATTAATTTAAAGGCATATGAACACTTCTATACTGCAACTGCAAGTTTTATATATCCCATTCTACACAAGTAGTAGAACCAAAATGTAAGCGGTTAACTCACCCTCCTTTGGTTTGAACAACCAATCTTTAGCACAAACAAGCACTTCTAGCATATCAGGGTTCAAAGAGCTTCTCTTGTCGCCTAGTATCCTCTTACCACAACTGAAGGCTGATTCAGATGCCACTGTGCTCAAAGGAATTGCAAGAAAGTCACGGGCCATAGATGCCAATATAGGAAACTTTTCGCCATGCCTCTTCCACCAACCCAAGACATCAAAGTCATCACCGACCTTCTTGGATGCTTCTTCCAAGTATGCATCAAGCTCGGATTTGTGTACACGTGACCTCCGACGAGACTTGTGCTGGGCAAACTCTTCTTCCAACTTCCTTTTCCCTGCAACAGGTGATCCAATAATGGTATTGCCTTGACTAGAAGGTGTCGAGTGTGCAGTGCTTGTCGCTGCAAGTAGCTCATATTCCTTGACATACTTTCTCACCCATTCTAAAGCAATCTCCACTTGTTTTGTAATTTGCTCCCCGTCAGTAGACAACTTGCAATAGAAGAAATCCAAGTAATCTTCTTTCCTCCTTGGATCCAGGAATGTAGCAATGACAAGTGCATGGTTAAACTCAATGCCCTTGCTTTTTCTACGACGGTTAGAATCTGCATTCTCCTTCTCCTCGGGATCCCAATATTTATCAAGCTTCGTTTGCATCGCTGCCGCCAATTCCTTCAACACATCAGAGGTCTGCCAACCCGGATCTTTCAATGCATGGCGAATAGAAAGCACAACTGGCAGAAACTTATGTGAAGTTGGCTTCCTATGAGCTGAAACGATCAAAGTAAGCTCTTCAAAAGCTTTTAAAAACTCACAAATAGCTTTTGCCTTCTCCCATTCCTCCTCACTTGGAGAACTCTATCATCTTTCTGTTGGCATAACTAGTGAGAACAGATTTGTACGTCAATGCTTCTACAAGCATTTTCCAGGTTGAGTTCCATCTGGTTGGTGTATCAACAGAGATGCCTTTCTTTGCACGTAGACCCATCCCACTT
>NW_021298686.1:0-655 GCF_002162155.2 Triticum dicoccoides
CGTATCCGAAATCGTCTCGTCGTTCTGAGCAACTTTCATGTTGAAAATATTTTAATCCGAGTTACGGATTAAAAGATATGAATTTTAAAAGATTTTAACAATTTTGGAATTTAATTATTTATTTAATTAATTGGAAAAAATGTATTTATGACGTCAGCATGATGTCATGCTGACGTCAGCAGTCAACAGGGGTTGACTGAGTCAACCCTGACATGTGGGTCCAGTGGGACCCACCTGTCATTCTCTATTTAGGTTAATTAAGGTTTAGGTTAATCTAATTACAGTTTAATTAAACTTAACTAGTTAATTAATTTAATTAAACCGGATTAATTAACTTAATTAATTCATTAGATAATTAATTAATTAATAATTAATTTTATTAAATCATTTTTATTTTTATTAATTATATTTATTTAATTAATTTTACTTTTTTTTTATTATTATTATTATTTTTTTAATCCCTCTCTTTTTTTTTTAAACCGTCCTGGGCGTGGGGCCGTGGGGCCCATCTGTCATGGCCTTGGCAGTTTGGTCCAGCGGGTGCGGGCGCACCCGAGCGAGCACTCGCCCGCAGGGCGGGACGAGGCCGCCGGGGCACGGGGCCATGGGGCGCCGGCCGGAGCAGGATGCGGTGGTGGTTCGTGGCCACGGCGAG
>NW_021298687.1:0-1202 GCF_002162155.2 Triticum dicoccoides
GCCCCCGACCACGTCGCCGTGCGTCCCCGCCACCGCAGCTTGCCGTCCCGGCCGCCTGGCCGGCGCCGTGGCCACGAACCACCACCGCATCCTGCTCCGGCCGGCGCCCCATGGCCCCGTGCCCCGGCGGCCTCGTCCCGCCCTGCGGGCGAGTGCTCGCTCGGGTGCGCCCGCACCCGCTGGACCAAACTGCCAAGGCCATGACAGATGGGCCCCACGGCCCCACGCCCAGGACGGTTTAAAAAAAAAGAGAGGGATTAAAAAAAAAGTAAAATTAATTAAATAAATATAATTAATAAAAATAAAAATGATTTAATAAAATTAATTATTAATTAATTAATTATCTAATGAATTAATTAAGTTAATTAATCCGGTTTAATTAAATTAATTAACTAGTTAAGTTTAATTAAACTGTAATTAGATTAACCTAAACCTTAATTAACCTAAATAGAGAATGACAGGTGGGTCCCACTGGACCCACATGTCAGGGTTGACTCAGTCAACCCCTGTTGACTGCTGACGTCAGCATGACATCATGCTGACGTCATAAATACCTTTTTTCGAATTAATTAAATAAATAATTAAATTCCAAAATTATTAAAATCTTTTAAAAATCATATCTTTTAATCCGTAACTCGGATTAAAATATTTTCAACATGAAAGTTGCTCAGAACGACGAGACGATTCCGGATACGCAGTCCGTTCGTCCACCACACCCCCCTAACCTATCGAACCCGCAACTTTCCCCCTCCGGCTCCTTTGCCCGAAAACACGAAACACCGGGAATACTTTCCCGGATGATTCCCCCTTGACCAGTACCACCTTATACCACGTTAGGGCACGCCTAGCTTCGCTTCTTGACATGTCATGCACCGATATGCATCTGTTTACTTGGTATTCATTGTTTCTTCCCCCTCTTCTCTCCGGTAGACTACGAGACCGACGCTGCTGCTGCCCAGTTCGACTACGGAGTTGACGACCCCTCTCTCTTGCCAGAGCAACCAGGCAAGCCCCCCCTTTGATCACCAGATATCGCCTATTCTCCTCTATACTGCTTGCATTAGAGTAGTGTAGCATGTTACTGCTTTCATTAATCCTATTCTGATGCATAGCCTGACATTGTCGCTACATCTGTTGATACCTTACCTGCAATCCTAAATACTTAGTATAGGATGCTAGTTTATCATTGTTGGCCCTACCTT
>NW_021298688.1:0-902 GCF_002162155.2 Triticum dicoccoides
TAGAAGATGCGAGTGAACTCCGTTTTCAATGAACTCCAGATTGTCACCAAGATGACCATAAGCTCCAAAACTCACAAAGAGAAGAACCAAACAAGAACCGATAATATAGTAAGAAGAGGCAGGGGAGGTATGCCAACAAATAGACGAGTGAAACCTCCAACTGAGAAGAACCGGCATTACCTCCACCATCGAAAACATCATAGATGATGCGAGTGAACTCCGTCTTCGATGAACTCGAGATTGTCACCAAGATGACCATAAGCTCCAAAACTCACAAAGACAAGAACCAAACAAGTTCGATAATATAGTAAGAAGAGGCAGGGGAGGTATGCCAACAAATACAGGAGTGAAACCTCCAACCGAGAAGAACCGGCATAACCTCCAACATCGAAAACATCATAGAAGATGTGAGTGAACTCCGTTTTCGATGAACTCGAGCTTGTCACCAAGATGACCGTAAGCTCCAAAACTCACAAAGAGAAGAACCAAACAAAAACCAATAATATAGTAAGAAGAGGCAGGGGAGGTATGCCAACAAATAGAGGAGTGAAACCTCCAACTGAGAAGAACTGGCATAAACTCCAACATCGAAAACATCATAGAAGATGCGAGTGAACTCCGTTTTTGATGAACTTGAGCTTGTCACCAAGATGACCATAAGATCCAAAACTCACAAAGAGAAGAACCAAAGAAGAACCAATAATATAGTAAGAAGAGGCAGGGGAGGTATGCCAACAAATAGACGAGTGAAACCTCCAACTGAGAAGAACCGGCATTACCTCCACCATCGAAAACATCATAGATGATGCGAGTGAACTCCGTTTTCGATGAACTCGAGATTGTCACCACGATGACCATAAGCTCCAAAACTCACAAAGACAAGAACCAAACAAGAACCAATA
>NW_021298689.1:0-3280 GCF_002162155.2 Triticum dicoccoides
GAGGCAAATCTGGAGGGGTAGCTTGACTATTCGCCTGGCAATGTGGGCCCAGGTGTGCTTTTCCCTTGCACCAGAGCCCCCGAGAGCCTCCCAGTGCGTCGAGTTCAGCCTGCGACTGGCAGGCGCAAAAACGGACCGAGCCGGCGGAATTCGGCGTCCTGGGAGCGCGACTGGGGTATTTTTTTTGGCGTCGGCGCGAAAAAAAACGTCCGTGAAGAGCCTGTTGAGGGTGCGGCTGGAGATGCTCTCAGGAAGCCTCTGCCTGGTAATAGTCAGCCGACCCCGCCCGGATTCGAGGATGCAGATGGCGCCGATCCAGCGGGTCACCGCTCATTCCTCTTGGCTCCGAGTCCCGGATGATCTCCCTCCGTCCATCAACATCTGAAAAAACAGCACCATGCATGGGCCTCAGAAGCTCAAAGATATCATGTGATGTGCCTCGAACGAAAGGCAGAGTTCAAAAAAACTTACCAATGGGTACTGCAGGCTCCTGACGACCTCCTCGATAGCGTGAAGACGGGCTTCAAAATCATTGCTCGACGGGGAAGGCGACCTTGCTCCGCCTGAGCCCGAACCACACTGCAGAAGGGACTCTATTCTCTTCACTTAGGGGGCAATGGCCCCCCTCCAAAGACATTCAAGAGACATCGATGGTTTGTTTAAGTCACAGAAAGCAGCATCACTAACAAACACCAGGAGCAAGATTGTGTCGAAGTTAAGTGAAGGAGCAGAAAAAACTGATGCCAGAAGAAAAATGAATAGCAGCAGGCTACATAGACTGAAGCTGCTGAAGCGTGTTGACATCAGATTTTGGCATGGTCAAAAGCATAATTAAGAAGACCTCAAATGGAAAAGTGATCAATGTGACAAAGTTCCGTATCGTCAAAATAAGAAGCTTTGATATTTGGGCCATAGCCATCCGGTCTCATCTCTAAGGCCGAACTTATGTTCGAAGTACTGAGATTTTGTATCTAGAATACTATTCGTCTGGTTACGCCCTCAGGACTGCCTCGTATGGAAAAATGATCTACACGAATTGTCTTCTTCTCGTCGAAACGATTGATTTTGATATAAAAATCATCCAAATAAGAGTTCGTATGCAAAAGTTAGAGCCATCGGAATGCAGCCCTGTCAGGAGGCGAAATATGGCGCGCCCCATCAGACGCCATGTCTGATGGGTAGCGCGAGCAAACAGATGTTTTGCGCGAACTATTTGACCCTTAAGATGACCTCTGATAAAAAACATTCAACATGAAAGTTGTTCGTCTCATCGAAACGGTCAAGATTGCTCTTGGACTCGTTTCCATCTGACGTCGTTTACCACAACAAAAAAGACCCACAATGTGCAGCCATTTTAAACCGAACAGTTTTGGAAAATTCGGACAAGACCAATCCGAATTTGACTAGGGTTTTGGACGTGAATCCAAGCCTTTTCCTTGCACGGGAAGTCCAGCCGCCTTTTATATACCTAAGGGGTGACGGCCGATTGAATAACACACAATCGATCAATTCATATACCACTTTTTATCTTTTATCTTTTCTCCTTAACACTAGTTCTGCTTCTTCCTCGTTCTTCGTCTGTTCTTCTTGTTGCAGGGCGGCGAACCTCGAGGCCCTAGGGGCGATCAGGTCGACCTAGGGCAGCCCATAGCCGCCACGCGCCCTAATGGGGTCCCTCCCGGGCGTGTGGGTTTCGGGTATACAAAAGCGCCAGCTGGATTGCTTGCATACCGCGCTTCCGGACGGGTCTCCCATCCACACAGTTCCCCTTCAGCGCCACACGAACCATCGCCCATACGCACAGTTAACCTGAAAGAAATGAAAATGAATGCGCTTGCCTCGGTGCTACCAACATCGTTCTCAGCCCAATAGCAACAATAGAAACGGTTTCATCAAAAAAAAAAGACGCCAATGATCTTTGGTTCAGTGGTTTTAACTTGGGAAACGATTTTTGCGTGTTTTTTTTGTGGATTTATGTATCTATTTTTCTTTGTGACTCGTTTTTAGTGCATTTGTTCTGTTTTTCTTAATTTTCATTATTTTTCCTTATTTCCTTATGTTACTTTATTCCGCTTAGAAATTTTCAATGAATGCTTTCAAAAATATGGATTTAAAAAAAGCACAATTGTTTTGCATTTCCATTAAACATGTGAACATTTAAATTGTCATAAAAAAATTCCATGTTATAAAAAAATTTCTAGTAAATTACGTGAACAAAATTTCACTTTTTTGCTGTAATTTTGTTTTTTACATTTGCATGAGCATTTTTCAAAACTGTCATGAATATATTTTAAACATGTGCGAAAAAATATGAACATATTTTCTAGAAACGCATGCACAAATATTCCTCAAAATAATGTAATATTTAAGCAGATACAAAAATAAACAATAGAAAAAATGGAAACAATGAAAAAAAAGTAAGTGCATACAGTGGTTTGCGGTAGCGCACACTCACATCTTGCGCTGAGACTGCCCCATAACCGTCCAAGCAAACGAGATATAGACACCTGTGTTTGCAAAATATTTATTAATTTAAAAACTATTTATGTATTTTATAAAATATATTGCAAATCATGAATTTAAATTTCTTTCATGAATTTAAAATTTTCATAAATCAGTATGATGTTCTCACATTATTTAAAAAATAGAAACCATGAATTTAAAAATTGTTCATGAATTGCGAACAATATTCATGAAGTTCAAAAGATGTTCACAATTTTTATAAAATCTTTTTCAATTAAAAATCTTTCCTTGTTTTAAAATTAATATTCACATATTTTGAAAATATCCATGATGTTTAGAAAATGTTCATGAATTGTTTAGAAATGTTCATGTTTTTTAGAAGAAGAAAAATTTACTAGAAATGAACTGAAGTAGAAAAATAGAAAAGAAGAGTGTGGACACAAAAAGGGTTAGAGAAATTGAATAAACTTCATATAAAATATTTCATTAGAAAGAATAAAAAACATAATTAAGGGTAAAAAAGGGGAAACGAAAAAAGGAAATAATGAAAAACTCGAAAGGAAATAACAGCAAACAACAACAAAAATCTCTCGGGATAAGAACCCCAAAGACTGTTATTTCTTACTTATTACCTCTACGAGGTTAGCGCTTTCCTCGGGGGCTCTACATGGAACGCGACCCAATAGCAAGGATCCAACGAATCTGGTGGTTACTGTAGGCACAATAGCCTACAGTCGATCTGGTGGCGGCGTGCTGGACACATTCTTGCTCAATGCGGCATCGTCTGATAGCACCGCAGGATGATGGGGCGGCGGCC
>NW_021298690.1:0-2606 GCF_002162155.2 Triticum dicoccoides
GCCTGCTTTGGCCTGGCTCAAAGCAATGATGGCACCGGCTCGAGCTGCAGATCACTTAATTTCTTCAATTCTTTTGGGCATGACAGATAGCTTGTCCAAAACATCCTTGATGAGTGAAGGCGGCTGTTTGTTATGCGAGATAACTGCTAAGGATCACTGCATGCCTGTGTACAGCTGTTCCACCAAAGTGTAAACAGCCTTCAGCTTCACCAGCATGTCTTGGCCAAGATTAGAGCTTCTGGGGCCTTCATGTCTACTATCCAACTTTTTTCTTGTAGACACGTGTTGGGCCTCCAAGCGCAGAGTTTTGTAGGACAGTAGCAATTTTCCCTTAAGTGGATGACCTAAGGTTTATCAATCGGTGGGAGGCGTAGGATGAAGATAGTCTCTTTCAACACTACAAAAAAAATACACTTCCGTGATGATACGTGTTTGTCACAGTAGGTCGCGTTTTTTGTCATGCATGTACATCCATGACGATTTTATGACAGAATCAAGATAGTCATACCTGTGTTGTCGTAGAAGTGTTCCATGACATTACCAAAATTATCATCACGGAAGTTTCCACTTCCATGACGATAAATCGCGCGTCACAAAAGTGCTTTCGTCAAGGGTGACCGACACGTGGCATCCACTGTAACGTAACGCCATTAAGCTATCAGGTGCGGTTTTGGATCCGATAACCCGTTAACAGCCCGGACCAATGGGGATTTTCCATGTGTAAAATCATCATTGGATGGAGGAGACACGTGTCGGCTCCACATTGGCACAGGTGTCACTCATCCAATAGGCGAGACGCGCCTATGATATGTTGACACGTGGACCGACCCATAAAGTTTAAATGGGCCGGCCCAACTAAAGGCCCACAAGATTTTACGGACCATAATGGGCCGGCCCAGCTAAAGGCCCATGAGATTTTGTGGACCATAATGGGCTGGCCCAGCTAAAGGCCCACAAGATTTTGCGGGCCATAATGGGCCGGCCCAGGTAAAGGCCCACACGATTTTTGTGTGCCATAATGGGCCGGCCCAGGTAAAGGCCCAAAAGATTCTTGCGGATCATAATGGGCCTGCCCAGCTAAAGGCCCATGAGATTTCGCCGACATTAATGGGCCGACCCAGCTGTAGGCCCACAAGATTTTGAGGACCCAAGTAAGCTGGCCCATTAACTGGCTGCCATGTTTTGGGCCAAATGCCAGCCCATATTTGATCCGGTCCATTAATGGCCTGCCATGTTCTGGGCCTAATAATGGCCCATATGAGATCTGGCCCGTTAAAAGCCTCCCATGTTCTGGGCCAAATTACGACCCAGATCAGGTCCGGACCTTTAAGAGGCTTTGGGCTAAATTATGGCTCATATCAGATTCGGCCCGTCAACTGGACGCTATGCTTTTGGTCCTACTTGCTAAAGTCCCATTTAGTAATTCGACCTGATATTAGTTTCGGCCTGTTAAGGGCGCGTTTAACATTTCGACCCTATATTAATTTTGGTCTATTAAAAGCCTGTCATATAGTTGGGCCTAACTACAGCCCGGTTTGCATCCGGCCTGCTCGCAGCCGATATCTGATTGGGCCAAACAAGGACCGAGACAATTTTGGCCTGTTAAAAGCCCGTGATTTGATTCGCACAATCATGGGTCGGGGTCCATTCGGGCTGCTGCCGGCCCGTGAGCTGTTCGGCACGTTTCAGGCCCAACCTACTTCTCAGCCTCTTAAAAGCCCATTGAGTTTTCTTGCGAAAAGAGGGTCAGGGGTTACTCGACCTATTAAAGGCCCAAATCTACTAGTGGGTCAGTTTACTTTTGGCCTTTTAATGGACCAAGATGACAGGGCCCATGATGCGGATCATACATCGTGATTGCATGACGGCCCGATTATGTACCGTAATTTTATGGTTTGGCCGGTTTACTGTGAAGACATGATATATATACAGTAAATAACTGCAGCGTCGTGAATAAGAAAAAACCTAGACTATACAATAAAGAAATTACGGCATATTACATCCACTGGGCATCAAAGTTCGCCACTATGATAATAAAGCACAAGCAAACATCAGATTACATACACTGGGCATCAAAGATCGCCACCGGTGCAAATAAACACGCCGACAAAATAATATACAAAACCGACAGCACTTCAATAGAGTTCAAGAAAGGTTAGCCCTGCTGGGGAGCTGCTACGCAAGCAGCTGAGCAAGCTGATGAGACTGCGCTTGTTCAACACTTATATCTTCCTCACTCTGAAAGATAAACAAGCAGACATATGACATGTTTTGCACATAAAAGTATCAGTGCTGACAATTCATCACATTTCTTACTGAGGAATAAAGTGACACATTTTAAAATTGCATTAACACAATATGGTATTATTCAGGTCAAGACATGGCAGGAAATGACATTGTGAAGGAGTTGGTAGCTTCACAACACCACTGGATTACAGATCAAGAACTCATAAGTATCAATTGTTAGTGTGCTGTCAATTTATCCCATTTTAGATTGGCAAATAAAGAGACGGTTTAAATAATAGTAGAATGCTATGACATTGTTCATAGTTAAGACATTGCAGAATATGCCATTGTGCTATAGTGGGTAGGTTCACCACACCACT
>NW_021298691.1:0-1378 GCF_002162155.2 Triticum dicoccoides
AAAAAAATGTATCCTCAATCTTAATTAGAATGATATGCCTACTGAAAGTTTTAAATGCTTGACAGAAGTCATGTCAAAAACATTGCTTATTTCCGACATAAAAGGAGTACTACCGAGCTAGGTTGAACTACCACTCCAAAAAATACAGCTGGATCTGCAAGGCACGATGGTCTAGGAGCAGCAACACATACAACATGCGCAATAATTATATATTTGCTTTATAACATGCAAAATGAAAATTCAGATTTCTAGATATATCTACGCTGACGCCGATGCCGACGCTGTCGTGGCTGCCCTTCCTTCACCAAGCTAACCTCAAGACGGCATCCATCTAAAACCAGTTCACTGAGAGCAGCAAGGGCATCTTCCTCATGGGCATGTGTCATTTGTATAGCTACATTCCCAATGCCCTGTGACGCACCAGTTTTCTTATAGCAGATCACCTCGGCACTGGACACTTTGCCGTGCTGGCTGAAGAAGAGTCGTAGCTGAGTGCTCTTCACTGTGAGAGGCAGTCCGCGCACCAGTAACCTAAAACTTGGCACACGATGTCTCTCGATGTGAAGTGTGTGTGTTGGGCGACTAGAAATTGTTGGAGCTATCTTTGGCTGCTGTTCCAGTGACCACTCGCTGATTTCCTGGTGGTGCAAAATCAACTCTATGTTAGAACATTTACGGCTTTATAAGCTTGATGTGATGATAATTTTTGTTATTGAAAAACGAATTTGAGTAGGCTTATGAAGAGTTTAGGTTAAACTCTTGTACGGTGTATTAGCTTGATGCAAACATTAGATCACTAACTATATAGGATTTTATTATGAGAAAAATAGAACTTGAAAAATTTGAGCTGTTTTTTTTGGTGTATAGGTACCTGAGGAGGATTAATGACGGACGCAGGGTTGAACCATGTGCATATCTTCTCGTCCCAACATCGAGGCAGCCGCTGTACTAGCTCGGTCTTGCCATCAATGAGGTTGCACCTGAACACGCCACGCTTCCCGAATGTAAAGGTTCTATTATTTTGGTAGACAAAGTAGGCACACCCGCCTTGGCCGTTGGGCACCCGCGCCGCCTCCACAACGAAGCTATGGCGCGCACCCAGGAACAACACATGGTCGGCTAGACTATGTCCGTCCCTCCTCAACCATGTCATCTTCTCCGGTGCCTGCAATGTTGACAATGCCGGCTCATGGAGTGCCTGCACTGAAACCGTGACATCTAGAAGGTCTGGCCCCGGCTGATACCTGTAATATTCCCCGGTCTGAATCGACACCCATAGAATTTCGCCACGGGACTTAAAGACGTAGTTGTACGCGTAGGTGGATTCACCGAAAAACGCTTCCAGCAGCAACACCCTCTCGTCCCTGACAAGCACGTC
>NW_021298692.1:0-5498 GCF_002162155.2 Triticum dicoccoides
GAGAACAGAGTTTTAGTCATCTTGCCCAAAAGGCACGGTTCGCAAGCATCAAATGATTCATAACCAAGTGATTCCGAAAATCCATCTTTATGGAGTTTCTTCATGCGCTTTACACCGATATGACCCAAACAGCAGTGCCACTAATAGGTTGCACTATCATTATTAACTTTGCATCTTTTGGCATCAATATTATGAATATGTGTATCACTACGATCGGGATCCAACAAACTATTTTCATTGGGTGTATGACCATTGAAGGTTATATTCATGTAAATAGAACAACAATTATTCTTTGACTTTAAATGAATAACCGTATTGCAATAAACATGATCAAATCATATTCATGCTCAACGCAAACGCCAAATAACATTTATTTAGGTTTAACACTAATCCCGAAAGTATAGGGAGTGTGCGATGATGATCATATCAATCTTGGAACTACTTCCAACACTCATCGTCACTTCCCCTTCAACTAGTCTCTGTTTATTCTATAACTCATGTTTCGAATTACTAATCTTAGCAACCGAACAAGTATCAAATATTCAGGGGTTACTATAAATACTAGTAAGGCACATATCAATAACCTGTATATCAAATATGCCCTTGTTCACTTTGCCATCCTTCTTATCCACCAAATATTCAGGGCATTTCCGCTTCTAGTGACCATTTCTTTGCAGTGTAAGCACTCAGTTTCAGGCTTTGGTCCAGCTTTGGTCTTCTTCACCGGAGTGACAACTTGTTTGCCATTCTACTTGAAGTTTCCCTTTCTTTCCCTTTGCCCTTTTCTTGAAACTAGTGGTCTTGTCAATCATCAACACTTGATGCTCTATCTTGATTTCTACCTTCGTTGATTTCAACATCACGAAGAGCTCGGGAATCATTTTCGTCATCCTTTGCATACTATAGTTCATCACGAAGTTCTACTAACTTGGTGATGGTGACTAGAGAACTCTCTCAATCACTATCTTATCTGGAAGATTAACTCCCACTTGATTCAAGCGATTGTAGTACCCAGACAATCTGAGCACTTGCTCACTAGTTGAGTGATTCTCCTCCATCCTTTAGCTATAGAACTTGTTGGAGACTTCATATCTCTCAACTCGGGTATTTGCTTGAAATATTAACTTCAATTCCTGGAACATCTCATATGGTCCATGACGTTCAAAACGTCTTTGAAGTCCCGATTCTAAGCCGTTAAGCATGGTGCACTAAACTATCAAGTAGTCATCATATTGAGCTAGCCAAACGTTCATAACGTCTGCATCTGCTCCTGCAATAGGTTTGTCACCTAGCGGTGCATCAAGGACATAATTCTTCTGCGCAGCAATGAGGATAAACCTCAGATCACGGATACAATCCGCATCATTGCTACTAACATTTTTCAACACAAATTTCTCTAGGAACATATCAAAATAAACATATGAAAGCAACAACGCGAGCTATTGATCTACAACATAATTTGCAAAATACTACCAGGTACTAAGTTCATGACAAATTTAAGTTCAATTAATCATATTACTTAAGAACTCCCACTTAGACAGACATCTCTCTAGTCATCTAAGTGATCACGTGATCCAAATCAACTAAACCATGTCCGATCATCACGTGAGATGAAGTAGTTTCAATGGTGAACATCACTATGTTGATCATATCTACTATATGATTCATGTTCGACCTTTCGGTCTCCGTGTTCCGAGGCCATATCTGTTATATGCTAGGCTCGTCAAGTTTAACCTGAGTATTCCACGTGTGCAACTGTTTTGCACCCGTTGTATTTGAACGTAGAGCCTATCACACCCGATCATCACGTGGTGTCTCAACACGAAGAACTTTCGCAACGGTGCATACTCAGGGAGAACACTTCTTGATAATTTTTAGTGAGAGATCATCTTAAAATGCTACCGTCAATCAAAGCAAGATAAGATGCATAAAGGATAAACATCACATGCAATCAATATAAGTGATATGATATGGCCATCATCATCTTGTGCTTGTGATCTCCATCTCCGAAGCACCGTTGTGATCACCATCGTCACCGGCGCGACACCTTGATCTTCATCGTAGCATCGTTGTCGTTTACGCCATCTATTGCTTCTACGACTATCGCTACCGCTTAGTGATAAAGTAAAGCAATTACAGGGCGTTTGCATTTCATACAATAAAGCGACAACCATATGGCTCCTGCCAGTTGCCGATAACTTCGGTTACAAAACATGATCATCTCATACAATAAAATATAGCATCACGTCTTGACCATATCACATCACAACATGCCCTGCAAAAACAAGTTAGACGTCCTCTACTTTGTTGTTGCAAGTTTTACGTGGCTGCTACGGGCTAAGCAATAACCGTTCTTACCTACGCATCAAAACCACAACGATAGTTCATCAAGTTAGTGCTGTTTTAACCTTCGCAAGGACCGGGCGTAGTCACACTCGGTTCAACTAAAGTTGGAGAAACAGACACCCGCCAGCCACCAGTGTGCAAAGCACGTCGATAGAACCAGTCTCGCGTAAGCGTACGCGTAATGTCGGCCCGGGCCGCTTCATCCAACAATACCGCCGAACCAAAGTATGACATGCTGGTAAGCAGTATGACTTGTATCGCCCACAACTCACTTGTGTTCTACTCGTGCATATAACATCTACGCATAAAACCTAGGCTCGGATGCCACTGTTGGGGAACGTAATAATTTTAAAAAAATTCCTATGCACACACAAGATCATGGTGATGCATAGCAACGAGAGGGGAGAGTGTTGTCTACATACCCTTGTAGACCGTAAGCGAAAGCGTTAGCACAACACGGTTGATGTAGTCGTACGTCTTCACGGCCCGACCGATCAAGCACCGAAACTACGGCACCTCCGAGTTCTAGCACACGTTCAGCTCGATGACGTCCCTCGAACTCCTATCCAGCCGAGTGTCGAGGGAGAGTTCCATCAGCACGACGGCGTGGTGACGATCTTGATGTTCTACCGTTGCAGGGCTACGCCTAAGCACCGGTACGATATTATCGAGGTGGACTATGGTGGAGGGGGGCACCGCACACAGCTAAGAGATCCAAGGGATCAATTGTTGTGTCTTTGGTGCTAGCCCTGCCCCTCTATTTATATGTTGAGCCCCGGGGTTGAAACTTGGAGCAAAAGCCTCCTCAAAGTCGGTTTTGCCCGAAAGGCAAGAGTCCCACTCGGACTCCAGGACCAAACGCCACAATCCTTGGCGTCTGGCCCAGATGCCACGGGCCTCGGCGTCTGGCCCAGATGCCACAGGACTCGGCATCTGGCCCAGGGCCAGACGCCAGGATCTCCGGCGTTTGGCCCCCTGGCCTCCGCAAAACTCCTTTTGCACCGACCTAGAGCCTCATGGGCTTGACCTCTTGGCCTAACCATATCATCCAATATATTAATCTTTACGTCTCGACCATTTCGAGACTCCTCGTCATGTCCCCGATCTCATCCGGGACTCCGTACTCCTTCGGTACATCAAAACATGTAAACTCATACTATAACTGTCATCGAAACCTTAAGCGTGCGGACCCTACGGGTTCGAGAACAATGTAGACATGACCGAAACACGTTTTCGGTCAATAACCAATAGCGGAACCTGGATGCTCATATTGGCTCCCACATATTCTACAAAGATCTTTATCGGTCAGACCGCATAACAACATACGTTGTTCCCATTGGCATCGGTATGTTACTTGCCCGAGATTCGATCATCGGTATCTCAATACCTAGTTCAATCTCGTTACCGGCAAGTCTCTTTACTCGTTATGTAATGCATCATCCTGTAACTAACTCATTAGCTACATTGCTTGCAAGGCTTATAGTGATGTGCTTTACCGAGAGGGCCCAGAGATACCTGTCCGACAATCGGAGTGACAAAACCTAATCTCGAAATATGCCAACCCAACATGTACCTTCGGAGACACCTGTAGAGCTCCTTTAAAATCACCCAGTTACGTTGTGACGTTTGGTAGCACACAAAGTGTTCCTCCGGTAAACGGGAGTTGCATAATCTCATAGTTACAGGAACATGTATAAGTCATGAAGAAAGCAATAGCAACATACTAAACGATCAAGTGATAAGCTAACGGAATGGGTCAAGTCAATCACATCATTCTCCTAATTATGTGATCCCGTTAATCAAATGACAACTCATGTCTATGGTTAGGAAACTTAACCATCTTTGATTAACGAGCTAGTCAAGTAGAGGCATACTAGTGACACTATGTTTGTCTATGTATTCACACATGTATTATGTTTCCGGTTAATACAATTCTAGCATGAATAATAAACATTTATCATGAAAAAGGAAATAAATAATAACTTTATTATTGCCTCTAGGGCATATTTCCTTCAAAACTGACACAGGCGTGTCCCCGACATCGCAGGCGCTGGGTCAGCGGGCAGCCAGCCTGCGCGTGACACGCGGCGCGAATCGCCAGTGCGGGGCGGCCATATCGATACAGGCGCGCCCTCCTCCGACAGCTGGCGGTGATCGACTAGGCCTGGGTCGCTGAGGGAGTCCTGGATTAGGGGGTGTCCGGATAGCCGGACTATAACCTTCAGCCGGACTCCTGGACTATGAAAATACAAGATTGAAGACTTCGTCCCGTGTCCGGATGGGACTTTCCTTGGCATGGAAGGCAAGCTTGGCGATACGGATATGTAGATCTCCTCCCATTGTAACCGACTCTGTGTAACCCTAGCCCTCTCCGGTGTCTATATAAACCGGAGGGTTTTAGTCCGTAGGACGAACGACAATCATACCATAGGCTAGCTTCTAGGGTTTAGCCTCTCTGATCTTGTGGTAGATCTACTCTTGTACTACCCATAGCATCAATATTAATCAAGCAGGAGTAGGGTTTTACCTGCATCGGGAGGGCCCGAACCTGGGTAAAAACATCGTGTCCCTTGTCTCCTGTTACCATCCGCCTAGACGCACAGTTCGGGACCCCCTACCCGAGATCCGCCGGTTTTGACGCCGACATTGGTGGTTTCATTGAGAGTTCTGCTGTGTCGTCACCATCAGGAAGGATGCCTCATCCCGTCTTTAAAGACGGCACTGTTGCTAAATGAGCTTTGGCTATCGGCCAAACTCTCCGGCTAGGCGGTTTTCTTATGACCGCCTGTTCGGCCGCCGCGCCGACGATGACTTCTCGGGTCATCGAAAGCAATCTTCACATCAACTCGGAACTCGCCGAGCAGTTAGATCCGATGGAGCTCTCTTCCTTAAATGAGCTCTTGGATCGCATCGCCGCCTGGGAGTCGCTACAGACTACGATCAGATTGGGCCTAAACCCGATCCGAGAGAGATTAACTCTCCCCAGGTCACCCATCATGTTGCAGTGGTGGAGGAACAATGCGGGAAGCCTTCATCTATCTTAAGGACTAGTTATGTCCGGATTCCCGATCCCTCCAAGCCAGATACCCGCGGAGGGGAGGACGTCACTCAAGTCCTGAACCTAAAGTCAGACAGCGGGCTAGATTCATTGG
>NW_021298693.1:0-2100 GCF_002162155.2 Triticum dicoccoides
AGTTGGTAGCGGCCTCTAGCAAGGCGTGCCGATCACCAAGCAGACTATGAAGCTAGTTAGGCGAACCTGTACAACGTGTCACACTTCTGTTCCCTTTGCCACACGATATATGTTGTCGGGCTGAAGGCGAGACTGTCATCATTGTGTTAGCCCGACCTCTTTCTTGTTCCGGTGACACCGACCAGAAACCGGATTATCTCATAATCCTTGTCGCATGGCCATGCTTATCCTGGTCGGATCACATGAGGGGCCCAGAGTATATCTCTCCTGATCGGAGGGGAAAATCCCATCTTGCTCGACCATGTATCGAAGGATGGGACTGGACAAACCCGAAACCTACCTTTGTAACTACCCAGTCACGGAGTAGCGTTTGGTCGGCCCAAAGCAAGTCTGTCACCATCCCGAGTACATGCGTCAGCTCAAGCCTTAGGACATAGAACGTATATTGTACTAGAGACTCATAGATGACATATCGATGCGTCTCATAGTTGGGTCTGTCCGACTCTGACCTTCTCTCAACTCGGATCCGACTACGTCGAATTCGACAAGACCTTTCCAAGTCCATATTATCCAGCTAGCATCCAATGCTCCATGGCTAGTGAGACCAAGCCATCGACCGTGTCATATGCTAGTCTACTCGGCTGCGCGTCTACACCGCCCTTTCGACTAGGGACCTTTTAGGACAGTCATCATACAATGCATAGTCCTACAAACAAGTCACATACTTGCTGATACAGATCATTGATAATGTCCAAGGACTATCTTTATTCATAAACACATAGGAAATATCATCATACATGATTGACTCTAGGGCATATCTCCAACAGTCTCCCACTTGCACTAGAGTCAATCAAATAGACATCGAATGCCCATAGCTCTAACGTGCCCCTCATGCTTGGGTTGTGGAAGCGGCTTAGTCAACGAATCTGCAAAATTTGCATCTGTGTGAATATTGCATAACTCTACATAACCATTCTTTACGATCTTTCATATTAGGTGATATTTCCGATCTATGTGTCTAACCTTGTGGTGATTCCTCGGCTCTTTGGCTTGTGCGATGGCACCAGTATTATCACAATAAAGGTCCAATGGTTTCACCGAGGCTGGGAAAATACCAAGATCATCCAAAAAATACCGGATCCAAACACCTTCCTTTGCAGCTTCACAAGCCGTAATGTATTCGGCTTCTGTGGTAGAATCGGCCACCGTATCCTGCTTGGAACTCATCCAGTGCACTGCTCCTCCGTTTAGGACGTACATGAATCTGGACTGTGATCCACAATCATCTTTGTCGGTTTGGAAATTAGCATCAACGTAACCCCTTACGACGAGCTCTTCCTCACCTCCGTAAACTAGGAACATCTCTTTAGTACTTTAAAGGTACTTCAAAATAGTCTTTAACGCTGCCTAGTGACTCTCACCTGGGTTGGCCTGGTATCTGCTTGTTAGGCTTATTGCAAAAGCAACATCAGGCCTTGTACATATCATGGCATACATGATGGATCCGATTGCCGAGGCATACGGAATCCTACTCATCCTGCTTCGCTCATCAGATGTCGAAGGACTCTGAGTCTCGCTTAGCCTTATACCATGTGAGAGTGGCAAGAACCCTTTCTTCGCCTCACTCATTTTGAACCGCTTCAACACTTTATCTATGTACGTGCTCTGGCTTAAGCCGAGAAGCCTCCTCGATCTATCTCTATAGATCTTAATGCCTAAAATATATATTGCCTCGCCAAGGTCTTTCATCGAAAACTTGCCATTCAATGACTCCTTGACCGAGTTTAGCATCGAAACATCATTTCCGATCAGTAGTATGTCGTCCACATACAAGATCAAAAAAACTATCGAGCTCCCACTTAACTTCTTGTATAAACAAGAGTCCTCTTCACTTTTGATGAAACCGAGACCAGTGACGACCTCACCAAAACAAATGTTCCAACTCCGAGAAGCTTGCTTCAACCCATAAATGGATCTCTTGAGCTTGCATACCTTACTAGTGCTAGTCGGATAAAAAAAACCCTCGGGCTGTATCATATACACGTCCTCGGTTAAATTTCCGTGAAGGAAAGCGGTTTTGACATCCATCTGCCATATCTC
>NW_021298694.1:0-9765 GCF_002162155.2 Triticum dicoccoides
AGTTGGTAGCGGCCTCTAGCAAGGCGTGCCGATCACCAAGCAGACTATGAAGCTAGTTAGGCGAACCTGTACAACGTGTCACACTTCTGTTCCCTTTGCCACACGATATATGTTGTCGGGCTGAAGGCGAGACTGTCATCATTGTGTTAGCCCGACCTCTTTCTTGTTCCGGTGACACCGACCAGAAACCGGATTATCTCATAATCCTTGTCGCATGGCCATGCTTATCCTGGTCGGATCACATGAGGGGCCCAGAGTATATCTCTCCTGATCGGAGGGGAAAATCCCATCTTGCTCGACCATGTATCGAAGGATGGGACTGGACAAACCCGAAACCTACCTTTGTAACTACCCAGTCACGGAGTAGCGTTTGGTCGGCCCAAAGCAAGTCTGTCACCATCCCGAGTACATGCGTCAGCTCAAGCCTTAGGACATAGAACGTATATTGTACTAGAGACTCATAGATGACATATCGATGCGTCTCATAGTTGGGTCTGTCCGACTCTGACCTTCTCTCAACTCGGATCCGACTACGTCGAATTCGACAAGACCTTTCCAAGTCCATATTATCCAGCTAGCATCCAATGCTCCATGGCTAGTGAGACCAAGCCATCGACCGTGTCATATGCTAGTCTACTCGGCTGCGCGTCTACACCGCCCTTTCGACTAGGGACCTTTTAGGACAGTCATCATACAATGCATAGTCCTACAAACAAGTCACATACTTGCTGATACAGATCATTGATAATGTCCAAGGACTATATTTATTCATAAACACATAGGAAATATCATCATACATGATTGACTCTAGGGCATATCTCCAACAGTCTCCCACTTGCACTAGAGTCAATCAAATAGACATCGAATGCCCATAGCTCTAACGTGCCCCTCATGCTTGGGTTGTGGAAGCGGCTTAGTCAACGAATCTGCAAAATTTGCATCTGTGTGAATATTGCATAACTCTACATAACCATTCTTTACGATCTTTCATATTAGGTGATATTTCCGATCTATGTGTCTAACCTTGTGGTGATTCCTCGGCTCTTTGGCTTGTGCGATGGCACCAGTATTATCACAATAAAGGTCCAATGGTTTCACCGAGGCTGGGAAAATACCAAGATCATCCAAAAAATGCCGGATCCAAACACCTTCCTTTGCAGCTTCACAAGCCGTAATGTATTCGGCTTCTGTGGTAGAATCGGCCACCGTATCCTGCTTGGAACTCATCCAGTGCACTGCTCCTCCGTTTAGGACGTACATGAATCTGGACTGTGATCCACAATCATCTTTGTCGGTTTGGAAATTAGCATCAACGTAACCCCTTACGACGAGCTCTTCCTCACCTCCGTAAACTAGGAACATCTCTTTAGTACTTTAAAGGTACTTCAAAATAGTCTTTAACGCTGCCTAGTGACTCTCACCTGGGTTGGCCTGGTATCTGCTTGTTAGGCTTATTGCAAAAGCAACATCAGGCCTTGTACATATCATGGCATACATGATGGATCCGATTGCCGAGGCATACGGAATCCTACTCATCCTGCTTCGCTCATCAGATGTCGAAGGACTCTGAGTCTCGCTTAGCCTTATACCATGTGAGAGTGGCAAGAACCCTTTCTTCGCCTCACTCATTTTGAACCGCTTCAACACTTTATCTATGTACGTGCTCTGGCTTAAGCCGAGAAGCCTCCTCGATCTATCTCTATAGATCTTAATGCCTAAAATATATATTGCCTCGCCAAGGTCTTTCATCGAAAACTTGCCATTCAATGACTCCTTGACCGAGTTTAGCATCGAAACATCATTTCCGATCAGTAGTATGTCGTCCACATACAAGATCAAAAAAACTATCGAGCTCCCACTTAACTTCTTGTATAAACAAGAGTCCTCTTCACTTTTGATGAAACCGAGACCAGTGACGACCTCACCAAAACAAATGTTCCAACTCCGAGAAGCTTGCTTCAACCCATAAATGGATCTCTTGAGCTTGCATACCTTACTAGTGCTAGTCGGATAAAAAAAACCCTCGGGCTGTATCATATACACGTCCTCGGTTAAATTTCCGTGAAGGAAAGCGGTTTTGACATCCATCTGCCATATCTCATAATCGAAATTTGCAGCTATAGCTAATATGATACACACCGACTTCAGCATCGCTACCGGCGAGTAAGTCTCGTCGTAGTCAATTCCTTGAACTTGTCCATAACTTTAGCGACAAGCCGAGATTTGTGGATCTGAACATTTCCATCCACATCGGTTTACTTCTTAAAGACCCATTTGCAACCAATGGCAGTTACGCCAGGTGGCGGATCAACCAAGTCCTAGACTTGATTCTCATCCATGGACTTTAACTCGGATCTCATGGCCACCAACCATGCCTCGTAATCTGGGCTCACCATCGCTTCCGCATATGTGGCCGGCTCGTCGCTATCTAGCAACAATACATCGCGCACTCTGCGCAATCTTTCCGACCTTCGTGGTTTCGGTGCCGCTTCCATTATAGGTTCCCTGACTGACTCCGGTATGATCCCATCACTAGCCGAGCCGTCCCTGAGTGGTCCTCGAATTTCTTTGAGTCGAACCGTCCTCCCAGTGGCCTCCCGACTGAGAAACTCTTTCTCAAGGAAAACCCCGTTCCGAGCAACAAACACTTTGTTCTCTTCCCGGTTGTAGAAGCTATATCCCAAGGTTTCCCTCGGATATCCCACGAATATGCATTTTTCCGACCTAGGTGTAAGCTTGTCTGAAATAACTCGCTTGACAAATGCTTCACAACCCCAAATCTTTAGAAAAGACAAACTGGGACTCTTCCCGGTCCACATCTCATGTGGTGTCTTGTCTACGGATTTTGATGGTACCTATTAAGTGTGAAAGATGCAGTTTCTAGAGCGTATCCCCAAAATGACAAGGGTAAATCCGATTTGCTCGTCATAGACCGGACCATGTCCAACAAGGTCCTATTCCTCCGGTCCTATTCCGCCGTTTCTCTGTGGCGTACCCGGAGGTGTGAGCTGAGGTACTATACCTCGACTTTTCAGATGATCATCAAACTCCTAGCTCATGTAATCACCTCCACGATCCGATCGCAGATGCTTTATAGTCTTGCCGAGCTGATTCTCAACCTTGTTCTAAAACTCTTTGAACTTTTCAAAAGTCTCCGAATTGTGCCTCATCAAATAGATATATCCATATCTACTCAAGTCGTCGGTAAAAGTCACGAAGTACTGATAGCCACCTCTGGTAGTTGTGCTCATTGGACTACACACCACACTGTGTATAAGCTCCAACAGCTCAGACGCCCTCTCGCAACTCTTTGCGAAAGGAGACTTAGTCATCTTGCCGAGCAAGCATGATTCACATGTCTCGAACAACCCGAAGTCGGATGAAGTTAGGAGCCCATCATCATGGAGCTTCTTCATGCGTTTCAGACTAATGTGTCCAAGCCGGCAATGCCAGAAGTATCTCGAATTTATCTCATTAGGCTTATGCCTCTTGACATTCACGTTATAGACCGGTTCCTATTCTAGATTCAATATAAATAGCCCATCAACAATGGGTGCATAGCCATGGAACATTCCATTCAAAAATATCGAACAACCATTGTCCTTTAAACTGAATTCGTAACCTTGACTCATCAAACATGAGGCAGAAATAATGTTCCGACTAAGTGCAGGAATGTAATAACAATTATTCAATTCCATAATGAATCCGGAAGGAAGCTCGAGCTGCATCGTGCCGACCTCCAACGCAGCAACTCTTGCTTTGTTGCTGACCCTGATGTCAATCTCCCCTTGTGCCACATGCCCAGTTCTTACCAGCCCCTGCATCGAGTTGCAAATATGAACAACGGATCCGGTATCAAATACCCAAGAGCTACTAGGTATGTCAGCAAGGTAAATGTCTATAACATATGCAACAAGTGTACCTTTGCCTGAAGCAGCATTCCCGGCCTTCTTGCCCTGCTCTTCAAGCCACTTGCTACAGTTCTTCTTCCAGTGACCGGTCTCCTTGCAGTGATAGCAAATGGTCTTCAAGTCCGGTCCAGGCTTTGGCGCAACGGCGGAGGTTACCGTCTCCGTGCCCTTTGCCTTAGCCTTTTTCTTGCACCAACTCTTCTTGAACTTAGCCGATTTCTGCACCATCAACACTTGATGCGTGCCTTTCTTAATATCCTGCTCTGCCACCTTGAGAATCCCATGCAATTCAGTGAGCTTCTTATCCATGCCATGCATATGATAGTTCGAGATGAACGTCCCATAGCTGGGCGGAAAAGAACCCAGAACTGCATCTGTAGCCAGCTCATCCAAGAGCGGGAAGCCCAAACGATCCAAAGCTTGCACATATCCGATGATCTTGATCACATGTGGGCCCAGTGGATCACCTTCCTTCAGCTTGCAATCCATCAAGAATCGCCAGAAGTTGAACCTTTCGGTCCTAGCCTGTGTCTGAAACATGCTCTTGAGACTCTCTATCATATCGTAAGTCTCAACATTTTCGAAATGTTGTTGCAAATCGGGCTCCATACAAGCCATCATTAGACAACTGATCTCCGTTGATTCATCAACGAGTTTCTGGTAGGCATTCTTAGCCGTGGCACTAGCATTATCAGCACGTTCCTCTGGAATTGGATCCTCTAGAACATGTTCCTTTTTATCATGCTTGAGAACAATTCTCAGATTTCTATACCAGGTGGTAAAGTTTGTTCCATTCAGTTTATCCATTTTCAGAATTGATTTCAGTGCAAAGTTGGGTTGAGCAGGTGGTGCCATTGATCTACAACAGAAAATATGCAATCACTAAGCAATGTGTTTATGTAGAGTAATTCTAGCCTAAACAGAAATACTCCCACTGAAGTCGGCATCCCTCCGTAAACTCTCAGTGATTCAGGATCCGACTAGCGCATGCGACTAGTGAGCTTTAGCATCACTGCTAGCCAACATACCTATCCGGTAAGCAACTCCTTGCTAATCGTATCTCTATACGACTCCTGTCGGTCGAGAAGGTATCTCATACCCCGGCTCCCAACCTTCTTTGCCACAAGGCCCAAAACCATTTTGATAGCCTTGTCAAGTTAACCTGATGCAGTGCATGTCCATGTCCGACACGAACCCTTCAGTTCAAGGACACCTAGCAGCACCCCGATTTTATGAGCCCACTACTAGACGTACTTGACGTGCGAAGGTGCAACATTGGGGATGGCAATTCGTTTGATATTCATGAGGGATCATTCTATCATTCTAACATGCATAGAAACAAAGAAGCATAACAATTACAAATATAACACATATTGTGAAATAGTATGGCACCTTCATGGACGTTCTTCCAGGTCGGCTCCGACTCCGATAACCATCTATGAACTCCATCTTCTTTGTCACGCCGTGACGCCAAGCCACCAACCTGACCTCCATTATCCAACTACTACAACTAGTAATGAATTTTACATAGAGTCACAAGTCGACACGCAGGTCGTTATAAAATATAATGACAGCACTTTGGCTCCTGCCGGCTGACAAACATGACACGCAGGCCACATATAAATTACACACATGCATCACATACATATGAGCCATACTATTCACATCAAACATGCAAAACAAAGTTATACATAGAATCGCATTCTACGGGTTTGTGTGTCGGGTACGAAATACACGGTGCTACGCACACACCGAATTCCGTTCAAACCAAATTTTCGGAAATCACAAATCACATCTGAACTCCGTTCACGCCGAATTTTCTGATCTGACCGATCTTATCGATCATCGCGAATCCAATTTGGATTTATGTTTCACTGTTAACCCCGATGGCGGATGACCGACCGGTAGGGGTAGATCGTGTCACGACCTCATCGATCCCGATTGACAGAAAACATAGCCTCAACGATCCCCATGTGCAGTTGATCACATCAACCGTGCACATAGCCGATCTCTTCAAGGACAATAGATCTCATCTGCCGCCTCTGCATATCTAATATGCATACGATCTGAATCCAAATCCTATAGCAGAGGCTCTGATACCACTATTGGGATCTACGGTAGGGTGCGTCGACTGCAAATGAAAAATTTCCTACGCGCAGAACATCCAGGAACATGCTACAGGAGATGGATCACAGTTCGTTACCACTAGACGCACAGTGCCGTGGAGTAGAAGAAGAGTTGGGGCAGAGCGTCCGTGTGGATGGTCTCCTCCTTGTCCGATCTCCCTCGAACAACCGGTCGTCCGATCCCACGTACGAGTTAGCCGGAGCGGCGCAAGTGCACCGCCTCTAACGGTATCCGCGCGTGCAGGAGGAACACCGTGCGGCGGACTGCTAGGTCCAATCGCACAGTCGGCGGCGAGTCGAGGTGGCTATTCGCAACACATGCAAACCCTAGTCGTAGCCGAAGCGATCAACCGCAAGAGTGTGCCGCACCTCCACTTTATATAGGCGTCCGTCGGAGGCTCAACACTTGGTCCTTGCACGGACCCTAAAGCCCAAAGTCTACTCGGTCACGTTCCTAGTCCAGTTCGGATCACATCCGACTAATGTCCTATAAACCGACCTCGTAGGTTCCTTCCCTTAAGCGCGCAACCCCTTAGGTTCAAGTCGGCTTGGTCACAGTTCGGATCACCTCCGACCTGCACGGTTGGTAGCGGCCTATAGCAAGGCGTGCCGACCATCAAGCAGACTATGAAGCTGGTTAGGCGAACCTGTACAACGTGTCACACTTTTGTTCCCTTTGCCACACGATATATGTTGTCGGGCTCAAGGCGAGACTGTCATCCTTGTGCTAGCCTGACCTCTTTCTTGTTCCAGTGATACCGACCACAAACCGGATTATCTCATAATCCTTGTCGCATGGCCATGCTTATCCTGGTCGGATCACACGAGGGGCCCAGAGTATATCTCTCCTGATCGGAGGGGCAAATCCCATCTTGCTCGACCATGTCTCGCAGCATGGGACTGGACAAACCCGAAACCTACCTTTGTAACTGCCCAGTCATGGAGTAGCGTTTGGTCGGCCCAAAGCATGTCTGTCACCATCCCGAGTACATGCGTCAGCTCAGGTCTTAGGACATGGAACGTATGTTGTACTAGAGACTCACGGATGAGATATCGCTGCGTCTCATAGTTGGGTCTGTCCGACTCGGACCTTATCTCGACTCGGATCCGACTACGTCGAATCTGACCAGACCTTTCCAAGTCCATATTATCCGGTTAGCATCCAATGCTCCATGGCTAGTGAGACCAAGCCATCGACCGTGTCATATGCTAGTCTAGTCGGCTGCGCATCCACACATCCCTTTCGACTAGGGACCTTTTAGGACAGTCATCAGACAATGCATAGTCCCACAAACAAGTCACGTACTTGCTGATACACATCATTGATAATGTCCAAGGACTATCTTTATTCATAAACACATAGGAAATATCATCATACATGATTGCCTCTAGGGCATATCTCGAACAGTTGGGAGTTGACAAACATAGCTTTAGTCATCGTTGCAATTAATAGGAAGTAATAAGGAAAGAGAGGTTTCACATATAAATATACTATTATTGACATCTTTTATGATTGGGAGCACTCATTAAAATATGACATGCTAAAGAGTTGATGTTGGACAAGGAAGACAACGTAATTAGTTATGTTTTCTTATATCTGAGATAAAGTATATTGTCATGGATCATCCAACATGTTGAGCTTGCCTTTCCCCCACATGCTAGCCAAATTCTCAGCACCAAGTAGAGATACTACTTGTGCTTCCAAATAACCCTTAAATCAGTTTTGCCGTGAGAATCCACCATACCTACCTATGGATTGAGTAAGATCCTTCAAGTAAGTTGTCATCGGTGCAAAGCAATACAAATTGCTGTCTAAATATGTATGATTGATTGGTGTGGGGGAAATAAGCTTTATACGATCTTGTGATGTGGAAGAAATAAAAGCGACGGACTGCATAATAAAGTTTCATATCACAAGGGGCAATATAAAATGACGTTCTTTCGCATTAAGATTTTATGCATCCAACCATAAAAGCGCATGGCAACCTCTACTTCCCTCTGTGAAGGGCCTTTTTACTATTATCTTCTAACTTATGCTATAGTCATGGTGATCTTCATCTTTCCTTTTTACATTTTATCCTTTGGCAAGCACAGTGTGTTGGAAAGATCCTGATAGATATATCTAATTGGATGTAGGGGAGCATGAGTTATTATTGTTGACATTACCCTTGAGGTAAAAGGTTGGGAGGTGAAACTATAAGCCCCTGTCTTTCTCTGTGTCCGATTAAAACTCCGTAACCACAAATATCGCGTGAGTGTTAGCAATTATGAAAGACTAAATGATAGTTGAGTATGTGGACTTGCTATTAAGCTCTGACATAGAATCTTTCTAATGTTATGATAAATTGCAATTGCTTCAGTGACTGAGATTATAGTTTGTTGGTTCTCAATAAAGTTTATGATTCGTTCTCTGCATTGTGAATGGATTATTACTTGAGCATAAGAAATCATATGACAATACCTATATATGTTGCTGTTATGAGAATAATCATGATGCCTTCATGTCCGTATTTTATTTTTATTGACACCTCTACCTCTAAACATGGGGACATATTTATCGTTATCGGCTTCCGCTTGAGGACAAGTGAGGTCTAAGCTTGGGGGAGTTGATAGGTCCATTTTGCATCATGCTTTTATATCGATATTTATTGCATTATGGGCTATTATTACACGTTATGTCACAATACTTATGCCTATTTTCTCTTATTTTACAAGGTTTACTTAAGGAGGGAGAATGCCGACAGCAGAAATTCTGAGCTGGAAAAGGAGCAAATATTAGAGACCTATTCTGCACAACTCCACGAAAGTCATTTTTGGAAAATATAAAAAATATTGAGCGGAAGAAGTTCACCAGAGGGGGACCCACCTGGCCACGAGGGTGGAGGCGCGCCCTACCCCCCAGGGCGCGCCCCTGCCTCGTGGGCCCCCTGTTGGCTCTCCGATGGCGATCTTCTGCTATATGAGGTTTTTCGTCGAGGAAAAAATCATAAGCAAACTTTCGGAACGAACTCCGCCGCCACGAGGCCGAACCAATCTAGGGCTCTGGCAAAGCTGTTCTCCTGGGGACACTTCCCTCCGGGAGGGGGAAACACTACGGGAAACAGATAATTTGCCGTCAGGGGGCATCTTTGCCGTCAGCTTTTCATCGGGCAGACGGCAAAGAAAGGGTTTGCCGACATCAGCAGATTGCAAAGAAAAACTGACGCCAAAAGATATTTTGCCATCTGCCAGAAAAATCACAGACGACAGAGAGCTCACTTTGCCGTCTGCAACAAAAATCACAGACGGCAAAGATTCTTTACCGTCTGTATTTTTTCAGCAGACGGCAAAGATTCTTTGCCGTCTGTATTTTATTTCGCAGACGGCAAAGTGAGCTCTATGCCGTCTGTATTTTTTTCGCAGACGGTAAAGAAGAAACACATCACGCGGATCTATCACATGGATCGACGACTTGGCAACATCATAGACGCACATCCCCAACCACCAGGCCATCCACACCCCACCCACCCACGATGCACGCGCCCCCAAGGCAGCACCCATGCGCCCCATGCTCTGTCTCCCTTATCCCCACCCCCATCACACATCTCTCTCTCTCTCCCTCTCGATCCCCAACCCCAGCCAACACCTCGCCCCCCGGTCCTGGCCTCGCCGGCCACCACTTCGCCCGGCGGCCGCGGACACTTCTCCCTTCGCCCCTCAGCGCCGTCGGCCCCAGCCACTTCCCCCGT
>NW_021298694.1:9838-10719 GCF_002162155.2 Triticum dicoccoides
CTCTCGATCCCCAACCCCAACCAACACCTCGCCCCCCGGTCCTGGCCTCGCCGGCCACCACTTCGCCCGGCGGCCGCGGACACTTCTCCCTTCGCCCCTCAGCGCCGTCGGCCCCAGCCACTTCCCCCGTCGCCACCGTAGGCCCGCCGGCGCCCGCCACCACCTCGCTAGCCTCCATCTCGCCGGCCGGCTCCGGCCTCGCTGGCCATCATCTCGGCAGCCGGCCCCGGCCTACTCGCTCGTCGCCCCCGGCGGCCTCCGCGCCCCGTCCCTCATCGCCCCTTACAGCCTGCGCACCCCGTCACCCCCGCCGGCCTCCGGCGGCCCCGGACCCGTCACCCCTGCAGGCCTCCAACGGCCCCGGACCCGTCACCCCTGCAGGCCTCCGACGGCCTCGACCCCCGGCACCGGCCCCGGCCTCGACAGCAGTCGTGCGCTCTGCTTCGCAAACTCCGCGGCGACAGCAGCCAAGCACTCCGCCTCGCTTGCGTGCCTCCCCACGGCGCCAGAGCGAGTCAGCTCTCGAGCGCGGCTGGGCCAGAGCCGCGCAGCTCAGCAGGTCCAAACAGCGGCGCGGCGAGCAGAGCACGATAGAGTGCCGCGGTGGGCGTTGGGCTTGAAGGTGGGGCGAGCGAACCACTGTAGCGAAGAACAAGGACCCGATTGCTTTTCCATTTTATGTTTTAGGGTCCTTTGTGTTAATTTCAAGGACTATTCTCTAACTTGAGTTCTCTCTCGGTCCCGTTTACGTTTTGTACTCCACTAATGTTAAACGAAAGGCACTAGGCACGACCGGCCCTTTCTCTCTTAAAATGATGAAGAATGAAGAAAGATTAGATAGGGCAGTGCACTTGCATGCGTTGCCCATAGCTTGGGAGCAA
>NW_021298695.1:0-1457 GCF_002162155.2 Triticum dicoccoides
CCGGAGTTTCGCTCACAGCCCCAAACGATGTGAACAGGGTTCCGTGACACCAAACGGGCGCCCGGTTTACCCGGCCACGTGCCTACCGCATCACAGCCCACCCCTACGGTCAGCGCTGCGCACGGCCTCCAGCATACTACAAACACCAGAAACTACTTGCAACTCCTGGACAGAGGACAAGGGTGATTAAGAAGCCGAGAGGGTCCATTGGTTTCGGGCCCAATGCGTGGTAGTAGCTGAATCATGGATCACAAACATAGAACTCAGTTCCTGAGGACGGCTGCAATGAGACAACCCACCATGTACTCCTACATGGCCTCTCACCGCTACCTTTACCAAATCGTGTTCACACACTTAGCTCACACACAGTAGGACATGTTCACACGCCTCTGATTCATCCCGGATGAATCAGACCTGACTCAACTCTAAGCAGTAGCAGGCATGACAAACAAGCATGAATGAGTAGGCACATCAGGGCTCAAACAACTCCTACTCATGCTAGTGGGTTTCATCTAATTACTGTGGAATGACAGGTCATGCAGAGGATAAAGGGGTTCAGCTACCGCAGCAAGTAACAGATGAATTGATGTTGTCCTAATGCAGTAAAAGAGAGCAGGAGCGAGAGAGTGGGATTGTATCGGAATGAACAAGGGGGTTTTGCTTGCCTGGCACTTCTGAAGATAACATTGAGTCTTCATCAGTGTCAACGATCACATCATCGGTATCACGTCTATCGAGAGGGGACAAATACCGGCAACATAGAAGGGAACACAATCAATGCAATGCACAATATGATGCATGATCATGACATGGAAAAAAATGAATGTATTTTGAGCTAATGCAACTAGCAACAGATTAAATGAAGTTGGTTTGAATACAAGATTCAAATTCAAACTCCATATGTGATTATTCAAATGCCATTAAATTGATTTGTGCTAAACAGCAGCTATAAGTTGTTCTAACATGCATGAAAATGGTACAGATGGATTCCTTGAATTTTTCTGATAATTTTTCATATATAATTTATTTAATTTGGAGCTACGGTTGAATTTTCTATGATTTATTGAAGTTTTAGCTATTTTCTGGAATTTCCTGAATATTTTTTAAATCCAGAAAATACTTATTGCGTCAGCCCCACGTCACTGTGACGTCAGCAGGTCAACAGACGCTGCTGGTGGTCAAACATGACCAGTGGGGTCCACTGGTCAGTGACTGAGGCTGGTTAGTGTCAATGGCAGGTGGGGCCGGGTCAACAGACACGTCAGCAGGTCAATACTGACGTGTGGGGTCGGTCAACGTCCATGTCAGCGTGGTCAAAGCTGACGGGTGGGGCCCATGTGGTTAGTTAAACTAAACAGAAAATAAACTAAGATTAATTAAGACGTGGGGCCCAGTGCCAGTGACACGGTGCGGTGATTAGTGGCTAACTAAGCCAGCCACGTCAGCAAGTGACGCCG
>NW_021298696.1:0-2414 GCF_002162155.2 Triticum dicoccoides
CCCGGGACCGTTTGCGCCTTTTGGCACACGTATATGACAGTGCCGCTAGCATCCATATGATACGGAGCCCGGGCTGACATGGCTAGTCGTAAACCCAAAGTGGCACAAATTTACAGGGACAGGCATCCATGACCCAGCATCGAACGTGTCGGTCATCAGCGAGTGAATCCAGGCTGTAGCACTGGGCTAGCAGGACTCCGGTGAACCGGGCTGTAGCGGGCTAATAGGACTCCGGTATTCATCGCGTGACATTTCCCCGAAGGGACAGACCCAGGAACGAAGAAGGACACATACCGGCCAGCCTAAGTGTTCCGGAGCAGTAGCAAGCTACCATGGCTCAGTGGAAACACTAGGAGACATTTCCCGGTAAGAGAGGCTACTAAGGATAAACAACTAGATAGTCAGATCCCACACATACCAAGCATTTCAATAACATACACACAATATGCTTGATATGTGCAAATACAACATGGCATCACAAAATGACTCTACAACTCAAGTATTTATTCAATAGGCTCCGAGGAGCGAGGTATTACAAACATGGGTCTCATGACCCAACAATCAGAGCATACAAGTCAAAGCACAAGCGGAAGCTTAACATGTCTGAGTACAGACAACTATAAATAAAAAAGGCTGAAAAGCCTGACTATCTACCAGATCCTGCTGAGGGCACAAGATCGTAGCTGAGGTAACAAGCTAAACGGCGAAGTCCACGTGGAACTACTAGCGAGACTGAAGTCTCTCTGCAAAAAACATAAATTAAGCAACGTGAGTACAAATGTACCCAGCAAGACTTACGTCAGATCTAACTACATATGCATCATTATCAACAAAGGGGGTGGTGGAGTTTAACTGTAGCAAGCCAGCTTTGACTCGGTGGCTAACCTGAACTACGACTGCAAGTAACTCTTTTGAGGTGGCGCACACGAGTCCACATATTCACCATATCAATACACCACTATGGATCCGCTCCCGTCTCCCTACGAGAACGCCATCCATAGCACTCACGCTTATCTTGCGTATTTTAGAGTATCCACTTTCACTTGTCTATGAACTATGCAAGCGTTCCAAGTTTCCATATCCGAGGAATCCGGCTATTCGAATAGATAATGATAACCCTGCAGGGGTGTACTTCTTCACACACGCTTTCGCCACTTATCGCCCTGTACACGTCATGTACCTCGGCAACCTTCAAGCGGAAGCCGGGCGAGGGAGTCGGCCACGACCTGACTAATCGAACAAGTCTCTATCCAGGTTTATTGCCTATTCGGGTTCCATCCGCAAGGAGATCCGGCCGGGGTGTCGCTCACGGCCCCAAACGATGTGTGCAGGGTTCCCAAGCCCACCTCGACGGGTGGATCTACGCTTGGTACACCATGCCACTGTGCCTAGTCTGTCCCAAGCCCACCTGTACCGGGTGCCACTTGGTAGACTACTAACACTACCTACAAACACCAGAAACCAGTTGCAACTCCTGGACAGAGATCATGTTGATTAATAAGTCGAGAGAGTCAATTAAGGATCCCAATGTGTGGTAGTAGCTGTTCATGGATCACAAACACAGAACTCAGTTCCTGAGGACGGCTGCAATGAGACAACCCACCATGTACTCCTACATGGCCTCTCACCGCTACCTTTACCAAATCGTGTTCACACACTTAGCTCTCAATAGTAGGACATGTTCACACGCCTCTGATTCATCCCCGATGAATCAGACCTGACTCAACTCTAAGCAGTAGCAGGCATGACAAACAAGCATGAATGAGTAGGCACATCAGGGCTCAAACAACTCCTACTCATGCTAGTGGGTTTCATCTATTTACTGTGGAATGACAGGTCATGCAAAGGATAAAGGGGTTCAACTACCGCAGCAAGTAACAGATATGTCGTTGTTGTCCTAATGCAGTAAAAGAGAGCAGGAGCGAGAGAGTGGGATTGTATCGGAATGAACAAGGGGGTTTTGCTTGCCTGGCACTTCTGAAGATAGCATTGAGTCTTCATCAGTGTCAACGATCACAACGTCGGAACATCGTCTATCGGGAGGGAACAGATACCGGCAACAAGGAAGAAATACAATCAATGCAATGCACAATATGATGCATGCTCATGACATGGCAATATGAATGTGTTTTGAGCTAATGCAACTAGCAACAGATTAAATGAAGTTGGTTTGAATACAAGATTCAAATTCAAACTCCATATGTGATTATTCAAATGCCATTTAATTGATTTGTGCTAAACAGCAGCTATAAGTTGTTCTAACATGCATGAAAATGGTACAGATGGATTCCTTGAATTTTTCTGATAATTTTTCATATATAATTTATTTCATTTGGAGTTACGGTTGAATTTCTATGAATTTATTGAAGTTTTAGCTATTTCTGGAATTTTCCTGATTATAATAAATCCAGAAA
>NW_021298697.1:0-1257 GCF_002162155.2 Triticum dicoccoides
GGGCCAGAATTGGCCAAAACTACTAGTATTGATGACCGACATGTAAACGCACCCCGGGGATCGTTAATCGTGGAAATCACACCGGGGCCCCAAAACAGTGAGTGTTGATGACCGACACCTAAACGCACCTTGGGGTTCAACAACTATGGAAATCGCTTCGGGAGCCCTAAATGGTAAATAATAGCCCACGAATCGCGTCAGAATTGGCCAAAACTGTGAGTGTTGACGATAGAGACGGAAACGCACCCCGGGGATTGTAAATCATGGAAATCGCTCTGGGACGCCAAAACGGCGAGTAATAGTACACGAAACGGACCAGAAAATGGCCAAAATTGTGAGTGTCGTTGACCGACACGTAAACGCACCACGGGGTTCGTAAATCATGGAAATCACGCTTGGACCCAAAAACAGAGTAATAGTCCAAGTAACGGGCCAGAATCGGCCAAAAATGCGAGTGTTGATGACCGATACGTAAATGCACCCTGCGGTTCGTTACCGTGGAAATCACTCCGGGGCCTCAAAACAGTGAGTAATAGTCCATGAAACAGGCCAGAATCAGCCAAAACTGTGGGTGTTGATGACTAACACGTAAGTGCGCCTTGGGGTTCCACAACTATGGAAATCACTTCAGGCCCAGAAAACGGTGACTAAAAGTCCACAAAACGCGTTAGAATTGGCCAAAACTGTGAGTGTTCATAACCGACACGTAAGCGCACCCGGGGGTTCGTTAAACGTGGGAATCATTTCGGGGCCCCAAAACAGTGAGTAATTGGCCAGAATTGGCCAAAACTACTAGTATTCTTGACCGACATGTAAACGCACCCCGGGGATCGTTAATCGTGGAAATCACACCGGGGCCCCAAAATAGTGAGTGTTGATGACCGACACCTAAACGCACCTTGGGGTTCAACAACTATGGAAATCGCTTCGGGAGCCCTAAATGGTGAATAATAGCCCACGAATCGCGTCAGAATTGGCCAAAACTGCGAGTGTTGACGACAGACATGCAAACGCACTCCGGGGATTGTCAATCGTGGAAATCTCTCTGGGACGCCCAAACGGTGAGTAATAGTGCATGAAACGGACGAGAATTGGCCAAAATTGTGAGTGTTTATGACCGACACTTAAACGCACCGTGGAGTTCGTCAATCGTGGAAATCACTCCGGGACCCCAAAACTAAGTAATAATGCAAGAAATGGGCCAAAATCGTCCCAAAATGCGCTTGTTGATGATCGACACGTAAGCGCACCATGGGG
>NW_021298698.1:0-1255 GCF_002162155.2 Triticum dicoccoides
ATAGTCAGATCCCACACATACCAAGCATTTCAATAACATACACACAATATGCTCGATATGTGCAATACAACATGGCATCACAAAATGACTCTACGACTCAAGTAGTTTATTCAATAGGCTCCGAGGAGCGAGACATTACAAACATGGGTCTCATGACCCAACAATCAGAGCATACAAGTCAAGGCACAAGCGGAAGCTATCATGTCTGAGTACAGACATCTATAAATGAAAAAGGCTGAGAAGCCTGACTATCTACCAGATCCTGCCGAGGGCACAAGATCGTAGCTGAGGTATCAAGCTAAACGTCGAAGTCCAAGCGGAACTACTAGTGAGACTGAAGTCTCTCTGCAAAAACATAAAATAGGCAAACGTGAGTACAAATGTACCCAGCAAGACTTACATCAGATCTATCTACATATGCATCATTATCAACAAGGGGGTGGTGGAGTTTAACTGTAGCAAGCCAGCTTTGACTCGGTGGCTATCCTGAACTACGACTGCAAGTAACTCTTTTGAGGTGGCGCACACGAGTCCACATATTCACCATATCAATACACCACTATGGATCCGCTCCCGTCTCCCTACGAGAACGCCATCCATAGCACTCACGCTTATCTTGCGTATTTTAGAGTATCCACTTTCACTTGTCTATGAACTATGCAATGGGGTCCAAGTTTCCATATCCGAGGAATCCGGCTATTCGAATAGATGATGATAACCCTGCAGGGGTGTACTTCTTCACACACGCTTTCGCCACTTATCGCCCTGTACACGTCATGTACCTCGACAACCTTCAAGCGGAAGCCGGGCGAGGGAGTCGGCCACGACCTGACTAACCGAACAAGTCTCTAGTCCAGGTTTATCGCCTATTCGGGTTCCATCCGCAAGGAGATCCGGCCGGGGTGTCGCTTACGGCCCCAAACGATGTGTGCAGGGTTCCCAAGCCCACCAACCGGGTGCCACTTGGTACACCGGGCCACTGTGCCTAGTCTGTCCCAAGCCCACCTGTACCGGGTGCCACTTGGTAGACTACTAACACTGCCTACAAACACCAGAAACTAGTTGCAACTCCTGGACAGAGATCAAGTTGATTAATAAGTCGAGAGGGCTTGGAGCGCCTGGAGCCCAATGTGTGGTAGTAACTGATCATGGATCACAAACACAGAACTCAGTTCCTGAGGACGGCTGCAATGAGACAACCCACCATGTACTCCTACATGGCCTCTCACCGCTACCTTTACCAAATCGTGTTCAC
>NW_021298699.1:0-1672 GCF_002162155.2 Triticum dicoccoides
AGAGTCTGAGTCAAATTACAAGCCCAAAGGTGTTGCATCATCTCCACTTGGGCCCATGAGCCTTGTACGACCTAGGGTTAGTTTTAGGCTGCCTTGGGACGTCCTCCCACCTCCTTGGCCGCCACCCCTTGCTCCTATATAAGTAGATCCATCTAGTAGCTTTTTCCTTGGGATTTGTTTAGTTAAAAGTTAGCCATTGCAACTTCGTGTACTTCGTTTGTGTCCAACGACCAGACCAAGACCGCTTACGGATCCCCACCATTATCAATACCTCATATATATTTGCAATATTCAGATTGCTTTATCATATTCTTGCTCGTTCTTCGATTGCTTGCAGGAATAGACCTTCGTGGTCAGGCTGACTGTGCTTCCGGCATCGTCAGTAACCTCAGGAGATTGGTTTAGCGATTGCTAAGGCACAACGTCGTGCACGTTTGTAGTCGGATCGTCAAAGTCGTCTCCACCAAATTGATAGTTATCATCTCATCGAAAGATCGGGACACCCTCGCCTCTAGCAAGTGGTATCAGTTTTCAGGTTGCTCGGTGAGAATTTCCAGTTTTCCTAGATTAGATTTATTTTCTTACCTATTGTCCAAGAAAAAGCCACAAAAAAGAGTTAGATCTATTCATCCTTGGTCCAAGCCAGTCTGAGCCTTTGCAATTTTCTTTTCATTGCTTGCATAGTTGAATTATCGGTTGCATCGTCGTGTCGAGTTGCTGGTCTTAGTGTGTAGTTCGTTTAGAGTTTCGAGTTCTGTTCACATTAGTCACGCCACCGCTGCATCATTATCTCTTCCGCTGTCCACCACCCATCCATCAATTTCCACCACGTGCTACCCACCATTCATTGTCATAATAATAGTTGAGATCGTTCACATCTTCGCTTGATCCAATCTGCGTCTTATCTAGTTTGTTTTGGAAAGAGGGAGAAAAAAAAGAGAGAGAAAAAACGAGAAAAAAAGAGAAAAAAAGTCAGAGAAAAAAAGGAGGAAAAAAAACAAAAAAATCGGCACAAACTTTTTCAGAGGAAAGTTGGAGACAAAGTTGTTGATATATCCTGCTTGGCTGTTGTTTCACATCATTATCTTTACTGCCGTTGTGATCTTCACTTATATCTTGCTGTCCAGAGCTACCTAGTATCCTTCATTGATGCTAGTTGTGCTACTACGTGACCTCATTAGTGTTCTTGGCTCGCGTCTCTAGTTCGGTCTAGCCTAGGACCAGCACAGTACCGTCGTTGAGCGTTTATTCAACATTGCATCTCTGGATTGATTATTGCTAATCTTTTGCTACCATATATAGCCAACCCAGCTCCACATATTTCTACACCGTGTATACGCATGTTCCCCTGGCAATCGCTTTACACAATCTTCGGAGTTATTTGACACCGCTAGTTGCCTCTCACCACCTGCTGCATGGTAAGAACTTGTAAGATATTGATATTTGCTTTACTGTGAGCACTTTACAACCACATCCTAGTAGTTCATAGGAACATTATTCTCGAATTTTGGTTCTTGTTTCTACTAATCATGACAGGTTCCAGAGATAGAAGTTCTTGGACGACGGACACATCTTCACCATCACGAGAGTTGGGACAACACACACAAGCATATGGTCAGGTTATCTCTTTACCATCATTTGAGGGTAGATTTAATCCTGCTATTTATCTAGC
>NW_021298700.1:0-1196 GCF_002162155.2 Triticum dicoccoides
CTCTCGTGACGGTTGTGGTATTTGCAAAGGTGGTGGCACGTCTCCCGCGATCGACAAAGCCCATGAATTGACTCTGGATCCTGTCATGATTAGTAGAACAAGAAACAAAACCCAAAAATAATGTTCCTATAACTACTAGGATGTGGTGGTAAAACGCTCACAGTAAAGCAAATATCAATGTCTTACAAGTTCTTACCATGCAGCAGGCGGTGATCGGCAACCAGCGGTGTCAAGTAACTCCGAATATTGAGTAAAGCGATTGCCAGGGGAGCGTACGTATACACGGTGTAGAAATATGTGGAGCTGGGTTGGCTATATATGGTAGCAAAAGATTAGCAATAATCAATTCAAAGATGCAATGTTGAATAAACGCTCAACGACGGTACTGTGCTGGTCCTAAGCTAGACCGGACTAGAGACGCGAGCCTAGAACACTAATGAGGTCACGGCGTAGCACAACTAGCATCAATGAAGGATACTAAGTAGCTCTTGACAGCAAGATATAAGTGAAGATCACAACAGCAGTGAAGATAATGAGGTGAAACAACAGCCAAGCAGGATATATCAACCACTTTGTCTCCAACTTTCCTCTGAAAAAGTTTGTGCCGATTTTTTTGTTTTTTTTTCTTCTCTCTTTTTTTTCCTCACACTTTTTTTTCTTTCTCTCCTTTTTTTTCTCTGACTTTTTTTCCTTTTTTTCTCTCTTTTTTTCTCCCTCTTTCCAAAACAAACTAGATAAGATGCAGATTGGATCAAGTGAAGATGTGAACGATCTCAACTATTATTATGACAATGAATGGTGGGTAGCACGTGGTGGAAATTGATGGATGGGTGGTGGACAGCGGAAGAGATAATGATGCAGCGGTGGCGTGACTAATGTGAACAGAACTCGAAACTCTAAACGAACTAGACACTAAGACCAGCAACTCGACACGACAATGCAATCGATAATTCAACTATGCAATCAATGAAATGAAAATTGCAAAGGCTCAGACTGGCTTGGACCAAGGATGAATAGATCTAACTCTTTTTTGTGGCTTTTTCTTGGACAATAGGTAAGAAAGTAAATCTAATCTAGGAAAACTGGAAATTCTCACCGAGCAACCTGAAAACTGATACCACTTGATAGAGGCGAGGTGTCCCGATCTTTCGATGAGATGATAACTATCGATTTGGTGGAGACGACTTTGACGATCC
>NW_021298701.1:0-1493 GCF_002162155.2 Triticum dicoccoides
ATCTGAAGATTATGAAAAGTTTCATGAAATTCCTCCCTTCAAAGTCAAGGCTGACCCCAGCATCCTGATAAGCGATGAAGATTATCCATGGTTACGGCGCAATAAGCAAATGACACAAGTGAAGAAAAAGTAAAGACTTTCTCCCACAACTATTATGATGATACCATGCCAACTTTGTAACACACGAGTATGATACCATTGTCCGTTTTATACATGCATATGCTATGTGGGTGAATTTATGATACCATGCCAACTTTCAACTTTTTCATAGTTCATTTGAAATGCTTTAATGTCTTATGGTTCGGCCCTCGTAATAATTAAAAATAGCAACAATAAGTATTTTGTTGTAAGTAGAAACAAAATAGAATAAATAAAGCAAGAAAGAAAACAAAAAAAGTGTTTTCAAATTTGAAAACTAATGGCACTAACAAAAAGTTTATAATTTTTCTAAAACTAAAAGCAAAAAGAATTAAAAAATACAGCAAAAAACAAAAGAAAATAAATAATGCAGAAAACAAAACAAAAAAACAATTAAAACTAGCAACAATAAGTATTTTGTTGTAAGTACAAACAAAATAAAATAAATAAAGTAAGAAAGAAAACAAAAAAACAAAAAAGTGTTTTCAAATTTGAAAACTAATGGCACTAACAGAAAGTTTATAATTTTTCCAAAATTAAAAGCAAAAAGAATTAAAAAATAAAGCAAAAAACAAAAGAAAATAAATAATGCAGAAAACAAAACAAAAAAACTAGAAAATAATTAAAAATAGCAACAATAAGTATTTTGTTGTAGGTAGAAACAAAATAAAATAAATAAAGCAAGAAGGAAAACAAAAAAAAATGCCTCCTACTGGGCCCCCAAGGTCTGAATACGACTAGAAACCCTACCATGAGCCAGGATTCAGGCCCGCAGTAGGCCCAGCAGGCCCATCAGGCAAAGCAGTAGCAAATAGGCCCGCAAGGCTACGGTGGAGAGGAGCTCGAGAGGGGTGCGGCAGTGGGGCTTATAAACCACTGCGCACCCCTCTCAACTAGCGAGGTGGGACTAAACTTTGGCCCCGACGCTGGCAGCACAGGGTCCTTTGGTCCCGGTTGGTGGCATCAACCGGGACTAAAGGGGGGGCATTAGTCCCGGTTGGTGCCTCCAACCGGGACCAAAGGTCGCCGCTTCCCGCCCGTTGGGCTGCTGAAAAGAGGTCGTTCGTCCCGGTTGGTGGCACCAACCGGGACTAAAGGGGGCATTAGTCCCGGTTGGAGTCACAAACCGGGACCAATGCCCTTGCTATATATACAACACTTAGGAAAATTTGACGAACACATCACCAGTTGCCACCGGCCCGCCCGACGACGCCAAGCTCATCGACGCCGCCAGGCTTCCCAGATCGACGTCGTCCGCGCGCCCCCATCGTCTCCCCTGCCCCGACGCCGCCCGCCGGCCGCCCCCGCCGACACCGTCGTCGTCGCCCACGCCCGTCGTCGTCGTCACCGTCGCC
>NW_021298702.1:0-678 GCF_002162155.2 Triticum dicoccoides
ACAGCAAAAACTGGATGCACTTCGTGTACAAAACGGACAATCTCTTTCTAAGTATCAGGGTTTCGTACGGAAAATCGTCGTTACAAAGGAATTTCATTTTTTTTGGACTTATTTGAACTCCATTGTTTTTCTGTGTTCAAAATGCAATTCAAAGCCACATCATCAATTTACAACCCTTTCTAACTTCATTTGTTATTTTTCATGCATTTACTGATTATTTTGACCTATAAGACCATGAAGTTGAAAAGCATTTGAAATGAACTCCGAAAAGGTTCCAAGTTGGCATGGTATCATCATTTCACCCACATAGCATGTGCGAGAAAGTAGAGAGGGTTACGGCAAAAACGGGATGCACTTCGTGTACAAAACAGACAAAATCTTTCGAAGTATCAGGGTTTCATACGGAAACTCGTCTGTTACAAAGGAATTTCATTTTTTTGGAACTTATTTGAACTCCATAGTTTTTCTGTGTTCAAAATGCACCATTCAAAGCCACATCATCAATTTACAACCCTTTCTGACTTCATTTGTTATTTTTCATGCATTTACTGATTATTTTGACCTATAAGACCATGAAGTTGAAAAGCATTTGAAATGAACTCTGAAAAGGTTCCAAGTTGGCATGGTATCATCATTTCACCCACATATCATGTGCGAGAAAGTAGAGAGGGTTACGGC
>NW_021298703.1:0-2094 GCF_002162155.2 Triticum dicoccoides
TTGTGTGCTAGTTAGAAGTTAGCATGCACAGACTTTGGTGATGTTTGGTTCTTTAGTCCTAAGACTTTTTTTAGTCCCAACTAAAAAGTCTCTAGTCCCTAAAAAATCCCTCCATGTTTGTTTTCAGAGACTAAAAAGTCTCTAGTCCCTTCCTAAAGATTATTAAATGACCATGTTGCTCCTAGTATATAGAAAAATAACAATTAAACAACACCATGGGGTGGCGAACCAATGGATGCATGGAGGGGCATTGTTGGAAAAGTCTCAAAAAGTCCCAAAAAGACTCTGCTTGAGAGTCTTCTTCATTTAGTCCCAAATGCCTAATTTAGTCCCTAAAAAGTCCCTCCCGTTTGGTAAAAAAGTCTTTAAGAGGGACTTTTTCTAGTCTCTACACAAAAAAGTCCCTAGAAACAAACACCCCCTTTATTAGTGGACGTGCATGTGCAGGTTAGTCACATGCGTTGATCGCGGGAGCGTTGGGCGTGATCCAGCGGCAAGTTCGCATGATGTGCGGCTCTTACGGAAGAGCAGATGGCTCACGACAAGAGGAGGCCGGGTCTTGAGGAGCTCATGCGTACGTGTGCATGAGGGCCCGTTAGTGTTAGTTGCTTATCAAACCATCAAGAGCTTAGGAAATTCACCTCTATCCCTCCCCTCCCTCGGGCTGCCCTCCCCAGGGCGGCTTGAGGGCGCCTAGGGTTTCCTCGGTGCCGCCACTCTCCATCCTTCCTTCCTTCCTTGCCGTCACCCGATGCGGTCGCCGGGCAGCGCCTGGGCAGGTGCCGATGACGGTGGCGGAGAGGTCTTTGTCGCTTCGTTCTCGCGAAGGACTCCGGATCCAAGGCGACGGCCCTGGTCGGCGAGGCGGCGCCGTCTCTTCGGCTGGCGGCGTGCGCGGGAGGTGCGGGCCGGCTTCCTCGGCTGCGCGGGCGGCGAGGAGCAGGCGGGTAGCGGTCGCGGCGCAGCAAGGTTTCCCTTCCTCCGTTCCAGATCTGAAGCTCAGGCTCCCCCTCTGTGCTCTCACTCCGCTGGTCCGCCCGATTTGGGGCCTCTGACTTCCGAATCCGGTGCCGGCGGGGTGCTCCCCGAACTGGTGGTGCGGGACGAGCCCGGGGGAAAGCCCTGTTTGGTTTTTCCAGTGCGGCGGCGGCGCCGCCATCTTGCATCGTACTACTCCCTGGAGTCACCGCTGTGGGCTCCCCTCCCCACCCCGGCCAAACTTCCCGGGCGAAAGCTCGAATCCCGGCTGGATGGGCGGCGGCGGCGCCAGGTGCGTCGTGTCCTCCTTGGAGGCACCGCCTGGGGAAGATTGGTGCTTTGGGTTGTGTGCAGAAGCTTGCAGGTGGGAGGCTGGTGACTATCGAGTCTCTGAGGCTCGGTAGCTCCTTCATTTCGGCGACTCTTCCGGCGGTTTACCCTCTACTATCGGTCTCCTTCGGTGTCTGCGGTGTTGCCGATGTGTGTGTGCTCTGACTTGTGGTCATGCTCCGTGGCTGCCCGAGACTCGAGACCAACCATTGCTCTAGCTCTCGGGTGAGCGTCTCTGCATTCGACGGTGCGGCGCCTTCGAGCCTAGGCGAGGGGAAGGGATCCCCTTCGATGTTAGAGGAGGCAGGTGTTGGGTCATCTCCAGCCCCTGGTTTTCAGCCCCTGAGTTCGACTCATCCTCTGCCGGTTGTTGATCCTCGAGGCTTCACTTGTAGTCGTTTTAGGTACCTTTCTGTAGTGGGCTTCTCCTCAACTAGCAGATCTTCATTAGTTATCTTTCGTTTGCTCGTTGTAGGTGTAGCATTGTAAGCTGTTCTTGCAGCCCCCTTGTATCGTTTGGCCGATGTTGTGTGGTGGTCTCACACTTGTACTCCTGGCCGGTTGATGGCTTTGTTAATTCAAAGATGGGCTCTTCTTGAGCCTTCGTTCTAAAAAAAGAGTTAGTTGCTTAGCGAGTCGGGTATAAAAGAAGCCCCCTGTGTACTGCTTGTTGTTGCGCCGGTTTGTTGCCGTGATCGAGTTCGTGCTCGAGGAAAATCGCCGTCCTCGCGGCGGGCATTGATGCACCGAAAAAACACCACCGTGTTTTGTGTCTTCTTCTTCTTC
>NW_021298704.1:0-1024 GCF_002162155.2 Triticum dicoccoides
GCGATGTCGCCGCCGTCGTTGCAGGTCACCAAACTCGCGTCCGAGCACGACCTCGAGCTCGTGGATCTCCCAGGAGCCCGCCCAGCCTCTCAGCTCGCTCGCTCGCTAAGCGTAGCCCCGTGCCCGCGCTGGCCCGAACTCCGGTCGCCGCCGCGGACCCCGTTCCGGTGAGCTCGAGCCACCTCAGCCCCTGCCGTTTGCACAAATGGATGCGGACGACTCCCAGCTACGCGTAGCTGCCCTCCGCCGGCCATTTGGTCGCCGGAGGAGGAATTCCGACCCCCTCCGCCGTCTCGGGCTTCACCGGCGACGAGCCGCCGGCGTGTTAGCCTCGGCTGACCAGGGGTTTGACCTCCCCTAGGTCCATGACAGGTGGGCCCGGCCCCTTCTAACTTTGGTTAAGTTAATAACTACTTTTAGTTAAGCCACTGACCCACTGACAGTAGGCCCCACCCCTGGTCAAACCCCAGTCAGCGCTGGGTTTGACCGGGATTAACTCCTGTGACACTGACATATGGGGCCCACAGGTCAGATTTGACCTGGACAACGCCGTTGACTTGCTGACGTCACTGTGAAGTCATGCTGACGCAGTAATTCTTTTCTGGATTTATTATTATTCAGAAAATTCAGAAAATGCCCTAAACTTCAATAAATCATAGAAAATTAACCGTAACTCCAAATTTAATAAATTATATATGAAAAATTATCAGAAAAATTCAAGGAATCCATCTGTACCATTTCCATGCATGTTAGAACAACTTATAGCTGCTGTTTAGCACAAATCAATTAAATGGCATTTGAATAATCACATATGGAGTTTGAATTTGAATTTTGTATTCAAACCAACTTCATTTAATCTGTTGCTAGTTGCATTAGCCCAAAACACATTCATTTTGCCATGTCATGATCATGCATCATATTGTGCATTGCATTGATTGTGTTCCCTTTTGTGTTGCCGGTATTGTCCCCTCTCGATAGACGTGATACCGATGATGTGATCGTTGACACTGATGAAGACTCAATG
>NW_021298705.1:0-932 GCF_002162155.2 Triticum dicoccoides
TGAGAAGGTGTCTGCAATTGTGAATTGGGAACCTCCTCAGAACGTGAAGCAACTCCGCAGTTTCCTCGGTCTCGCAAGCTATTGCAGAAGATTCGTTGAAAACTTTTCTAAGATCGCCAAGCCTCTCTCAAATCTTCTTCAGAAGCACGTCAAGTACGTTTGGTCTCCGGAGTGTGATATTGCTTTCAACACTTTGAAAGAGAAATTGATCACTGCTCCAGTTCTGACTCCGCCTGATGAAACCAAGCCGTACGAGGTCTTTTGTGATGCCTCTCTCCAAGGTCTCGGTGCTGTACTGATGCAAGAGAAGAAAGTTGTTGCTTATACCTCTCGCCAGTTGAAACCTAATGAGAAGAACTACCCCACTCATGATCTCGAGTTGGCGGCAGTTGTGCACGCTTTGTTGACTTGGAGACATCTTCTATTGGGAAGGAAAGTGGACATTTTCACTGATCACAAGAGTCTCAAGTACATCTTCACTCATCCTAATCTCAACCTTAGGCAGACTCGATGGGTCGAAATGATTCAAGAGTACAATCCGAGTATCGAGTATACTCCAGGCAAGGCTAATGTGATTGCTGACGCTTTGAGCAGAAAAGCATATTGCAACAGTCTGATTCTCAAGCCTTATCAACCCGAGCTTTGTGAAGCTTTCCGCAAACTTAATCTGCAAGTTGTTCCTAAAGGTTTCCTCGCCAACCTTCAAGTCTCTCCTACCTTAGAAGACCAGATTCGCCAAGCCCAACTTCTTGATGCTATGGTGAAAAAGGTGAAGATTGGTATTGCAAAGAGTCAGTCCAAGTACAAGTGCTACCGACTTGATGACAAGGACACTCTCTTCTTCGAGGATCGAATTGTTGTGCCCAAAGGTGAACTTCGTAAGGTGATCATGAACGAGGCTCACAACTCTCTCCTCTCCATCCACCCTGGGA
>NW_021298706.1:0-1667 GCF_002162155.2 Triticum dicoccoides
GTTCTCCGGAACAATGGAGCGAGCAACCAACTTGTTGGAAATCATACATACCGATGTGTGCGGTCCAATGAGCGTTGAGGCTCGCGGAGGATATCGTTATGTTCTCACTCTCACAGATGACTTGAGTAGATATGGGTATGTCTACTTAATGAAACACAAGTCTGAGACCTTTGAAAAGTTCAAGGAATTTCAGAATGAGGTAGAGAATCAACGTGACCGAAAGATAAAATTCTTACGATCAGATCGTGGAGGAGAATACTTAAGTCACGAATTTGGTACACACTTAAGGAAATGTGGAATCGTTTCACAGCTCACGCCGCCTGGAACACCTCAGCGAAACGGTGTGTCCGAACGTCGTAATCGCACCCTATTGGATATGGTGCGGTCTATGATGTCTCTTACCGATTTACCGCTATCATTTTGGGGATACGCTCTAGAGACAGCTACATTCACTTTAAATAGGGCACTGTCTAAATCCATTGAGACGACACCGTATGAATTATGGTTTGGAAAGAAACCTAAGATGTCGTTTCTAAAAGTTTGGGGATGCGATGCTTATGTCAAGAAACTTCAACCTGAAAAGCTCGAACCCAAGTCGGAAAAATGCGTATTCATAGGATACCCTAAGGAAATTGTCGGGTATACCTTCTACTTAAGATCCGAAGGCAAGATCTTTGTTGCCAAGAACGGATGCTTTCTGGAAAAAGAGTTTCTCTCGAAAGAAGTAAGTGGGAGGAAAGTAGAACTCGATGAAGTACTACCTCTTGAGCGGGAAAGTGGCGCAGCACAGGAAACCGTTCCTGTGATGCCCACACCAACTGAAGAGGAAAACAATGATGATGATCAAGGTACTTCGGATCAAGTTACTGCTGAACTTCGTAGGTCCACAAGGACACGTTCCGCACCAGAGTGGTACGGCAACCCTGTCCTGGAAATCATGTTGTTAGACAACGATGAACCTTCGAACTATGAAGAAGCGATGGCGGGCCCGGATTCCAACAAATGGCTTGAAGCCATGAAATCCGAGATAGAATCCATGTATGAAAACAAAGTATGGACTTTGACAGACTTGCCCGATGATCGGCGAGCGATAGAAAACAAATGGATCTTTAAGAAGAAGACGGACGCGGATGGTAATGTTACAATCTATAAGGCTCGACTTGTCGCTAAGGGTTATCGACAAGTTCAAGGGATTGACTACGACGAGACTTTGTCTCCCGTAGCGAAGCTGAAGTCCGTCCGAATCATGTTAGCAATTGCCGCATACTATGATTATGAGATATGGCAAATGGACGTCAAAACGGCATTCCTTAACGGGCATCTTAAGGAAGAACTGTATATGATGCAGCCGGAAGGTTTTGTCAATCCTCGGAACGCTAACAAAGTATGCAAGCTCCAGCGATCCATTTATGGACTGGTGCAAGCATCTCGGAGTTGGAACATTCGCTTTGATGAGATGATCAAAGCGTTTGGGTTTATGCAGACTTATGGAGAAGCCTGCGTTTACAAGAAAGTGAGTGGGAGCTCTGTAGCATTTCTCATATTATATGTAGATGACATACTCTTGATGGGAAATAATATAGAATTTCTGGACAGCATTAAGGCCTACTTGAATAAGTGTTTTTCAATGAAGGACCTTGGAGAAGCTGCTTATATATTAGGCATCA
>NW_021298707.1:0-1413 GCF_002162155.2 Triticum dicoccoides
TTCTCACCCTCACTGATGATTTAAGTAGGTATGGGTATATCTACTTAATGAAACACAAGTCTGAAACCTTTGAAAAGTTCAAGGAATTTCAGAGTGAGGTTGAAAATCAACGTGACAGGAAAATCAAGTTTCTGCGATCAGATCGTGGAGGAGAATACTTGAGTCACGAGTTTGGCACACACTTAAGAAAATGTGGAATAGTTTCACAACTCACGCCGCCTGGAACACCTCAGCGTAATGGTGTGTCCGAACGTCGTAATCGCACTCTGTTAGATATGGTGCGATCTATGATGTCTCTTACCGATTTACCGCTGTCTTTTTGGGGCTATGCTTTAGAGACTGCCGCATTCACTTTAAATAGGGCTCCGTCGAAATCCGTTGAGACGACACCGTATGAATTATGGTTTGGGAAGAAACCTAAGCTGTCGTTTCTAAAAGTTTGGGGATGCGATGCTTATGTCAAGAAACTTCAACCAGAAAAGCTCGAACCCAAATCGGAAAAATGCGTCTTCATAGGGTACCCAAAAGAAACTATTGGGTACACCTTCTACCTTAGATCTGAAGGCAAGATCTTTGTTGCCAAGAATGGGTCCTTTCTGGAGAAAGAGTTTCTCTCGAAAGAAGTAAGTGGGAGGAAAGTAGAGCTTGATGAAGTATTGCCTCTTGAACCGGAAAATGGCGCAACTCAAGAAAATGTTCCTGAGGTGCCAGCACCGACTAGAGAGGAAGTTAATGATAATGATCAAGATACTTCTGATCAAGCTCCTACTGAAATTCGAAGGTCCACAAGGACACGTTCCGCACCAGAGTGGTACGGCAACCCTATCTTGGAAATCATGTTGTTAGACAACGGTGAACCTTCGAACTATGAAGAAGCGATGGCGGGACCGGATTCCGACAAATGGCTAGAAGCCATGAAATCCGAGATAGGATCCATGTATGAAAACGAAGTATGGACTTTGACTGACTTGCCCGTTGAACGGAGAGCCATAGAAAATAAATGGATCTTTAAGAAGAAGACAGACGCGGATGGTAATGTGACCATCTATAAAGCTCGGCTTGTCGCTAAGGGTTATCGACAAGTTCAAGGGGTTGACTACGATGAGACTTTCTCACCGGTAGCGAAGCTGAAGTCCGTCCGAATCATGTTAGCAATTGCCGCATTCTATGATTACGAAATATGGCAAATGGACGTCAAAACGGCATTCCTTAATGGTTTCCTTAAGGAAGAATTGTATATGATGCAGCCGGAAGGTTTTGTCGATCCTAAGAATGCTGACAAAGTGTGCAAGCTCCAACGCTCGATTTATGGGCTGGTGCAAGCATCTCGGAGTTGGAACATTCGCTTTGATGAGATGATCAAAGCGTTTGGGTTTACACAGACTTATGGAGAAGCCTGCGTTTACAAGAAAG
>NW_021298708.1:0-1923 GCF_002162155.2 Triticum dicoccoides
ACTGGGTGGCGGCGGTGGCAAGCGGCAGCGGCGGTGGCAAGCGGCGGCGGCAGTGGTGAGGGCGGCGGCGCTGGTGAGGGCGGCGGCGGCGGTGTAGGGCGGCGGCGGTGCTGCTGCTGCGGAGGAGAGGAGAGGAGAGGTGTTGGTTTGATGTGTTAGAGGGGGCGTGCTTGGGTATTTATATAGGGGAGGGGAGGGTTTTGCTTGGGGTAGGGGGCAAGAAATAGACTAGGATTAGGAAACAAAGAGGGAAAAGATCTAGAAGCAAAAACGGAATAAACGGAAGTAGGACAAAAGTCCTACTAGGATTTCCAAAAGGAAGCAGCGGCGGCTCCCTGGCGCCTGGCGCGCGCGCTAGCGATGGCCTTGGCCTCCTGGCCGGCCGGCTGGCTTGGCGGCTTGGGCCTTTGGCCCAAGGCGCTGCGGCTCTCTCTCTCTCTCTTTTTTTTAAATCGGTTTCACGCGCAGACAAAAAAAAAGAAAAAAATCTAAACGAACTCCAAAATTAATAAAGTAAACTTTCCCCGACTCCTAAAAAATGAGTCAAACAAAATGAACTTTTACTCGGGGCCTAAACTGCAATTTTTGAAAACACGCATTTTTCCCTAAGGCAATAAACTCCGAGAAAAAAATCCAAAATTTGATTTATTTATTAAATCTTCATTTTTCCTAAATTTTGGGAAAGTCATATTATCCCTCTCTTATTTTTGATATTGGAAAAATATTTGAAGATTAAATAAATAAATCCAATGATCCTCTTTTTCATAGTTTTGAGAGAACTCAAATACGAAAATTTCGAAATCTCCAACTCTCTCCGAGGGTCCTTGAGTTGCGTGAAATTTCTAGGATCAACAAAATGCAAGAAAAAAAAATGATATGCATGATGATCTAATGTATAACATTCCAAATTGAAAATTTGGGATGTTACAAACCTACCCCCCTTAAGATGAATCTTCTTCTCTTTCCCAGGTGGCTTCATCCTCAGTGTGGTGGCTCCACTGAACCTTGCAAAACTTGATAACCTTGCTGCGAGTAACTCTGCTGGCATATTCGAGAATCCTGACTGGTTTCTCCTCATATGTTAAATCATCCTTCAACTGAATTGCTTCAAGTGGCACTGTATCTTTTAGCGGTACTTCCGCCATCTCGGCGTGACATTTCTTCAGCTGAGAAACATGGAACACGTCATGAACTCCTGACAGTCCTTCTGGTAATTCCAACTTATAAGCGACTTCTCCCATGGCTGCAAGATCCTATATGGTCCAACGAAACGTGGCGCCAATTTCCTTTAACTCCAAAACGCTTAACTCCTCGAAGTGGGGATACTCTAAGATAAATTCTGTCTCCAACTTCATATTCTATCGCTTTGCGTTTTGAATCCTCATAGCTTTTCTGTCTGGACTGGGCTACCTTGAGCCTATCGCGAATCAACTTAACTTTCTGTTCAGACTCCTTAATCAAATCTGGTCCAAACAACTGACGGTCTCCAACTTCGTTCCATGACAACGGTGTCCTGCACCTCCTTCCGTATAAGGCTTCGAAAGGTGCCATCTTCAAGCTGGTTTGGTAACTGTTGTTATAAGAAAATTCCGCATACGGCAAGTTATCGTCCCAACTAGATCCATAATCTAGTGCACAAGCTCTCAGCATATCCTCCAAAATTTGATTGACTCTCTCAGTCTGTCCATCTGTCTGTGGGTGAAAAGCTGTACTGAATTCTAGCCTGGTTCCTAACGTTTCATGCAACTGATTCCAAAACTTTGAGGTAAATTGAGTTCCTCTATCTGATACGATACTCCTTGGAACTCCGTGCAAACACAGAATTCTGGTCATGTATATCTTTGCCAACTTAGCGCTGCTATAGGTAGTCTTGACTGGAATGAAATGCGCTACCTTCGTCAAGCGGTCGACTATAACCCAAAT
>NW_021298709.1:0-494 GCF_002162155.2 Triticum dicoccoides
CGAGCAGTGGGTCAGGGCAGCGGCGGCGGCGGCGGTGGATCAGGGAGAGGGCGAGGGCGAGGGAGGGAGAGGGCGAGGGAGAGGGAACTGGCTAGGGGAGAGGGAAGGGGGGACCGGGCGAAGGGGGAGAGGGAAGGGGGGATCGGGCGAATGCACAATACTAATGGCGCACCTTACCGTGGTGCGCCATTAGTAGTTTTTTTTATTTCAACTCGAGCCAACAGGTTATGTACCACCAGAACTGATCCACATCAAGTCCCCTCTACTAGCTCGTCTGGTCAACAGCCAGTTCTCACACCAGGAGGTCCTGGGTTCGACTCCCAGGCTCCACAATTTTTTTAGCATTTAAAAAGCTTTTTGATACTTATTTGTGTTTAAATATGTTCAAACTTGTTTAAATAATAACAGTAATATTTTTTTATAAGACAGTAGCATTTAAAAAGCTGTTTGATACTTATTTTTTTTATAAGACGGTGCGCGGGGTGCGGGGGGTC
>NW_021298710.1:0-1011 GCF_002162155.2 Triticum dicoccoides
TGAAGTCAGAAAGGGTTGTAAATTGATGATGTGGCTTTGAATGGTGCATTTTGAACACATAAAAACAAGGGGGTTCAAATAAGTTCAAAAGAAATGAAATCCGTTTGTAACAGACGAGTTTCCGTATGAAACCTTGATACTTCAAAGGAGATTGTCTGTTTTGTACACGAAGTGCATCCAGTTTTTGCCGTAAGCCTCTCTACTTTCTTGCACATGCAATGTGGGTGAAATGATGATACCATGCCAACTAGGAACCTTTTCAGAGTTCATTTCAAATGCTTTTCAATTTCATGGTCTTATAGCTCAAAATAATCAGTAAATGCATGAAAAATAACAAATGAAGTCAGAAAGGGTTGTAAATTGACGATGTGGCTTTGAATGGTGCATTTTGAACATAGAAAAACAAGGGGGTTCAAATAAGTTCAAAAGAAATGAAATCCCTTTATAATAGACGAGTTTCCATATGAAACCCTGATACTTCGAAGGAGATTGTCTGTTTTGTACATGAAGTGCATCCAGTTTTTGCCGTAAGCCTCTCTACTTTCTTGCACATGCAATGTGGGTGAAATGATGATACCATGCCAACTTGTAACCTTTTTAGAGTTCATTTCAAATGCTTTTAAATTTCATGGTATTATAGCTCAAAATAATCAGTAAATGCATGAAAAATAACAAATGAAGTCAGAAAGGGTTGTAAATTGATGATGTGGCTTTGAATGGTGCATTTTGAACACATAAAAACAAGGGGGTTCAAATAAGTTCAAAAGAAATGAAATCCCTTTGTAACAGACGAGTTTCCGTATGAAACCTTGATACTTCAAAGGAGATTGTCTGTTTTGTACACGAAGTGCATCCAGTTTTTGCCGTAAGCCTCTCTACTTTCTTGCACATGCAATGTGGGTGAAATGATGATACCATGCCAACTAGGAACCTTTTCAGAGTTCATTTCAAAGGCTTTTCAATTTCATGGTCTTATAGATCAAAATAATCAGTAAATGCATGAAAAATAAC
>NW_021298711.1:0-999 GCF_002162155.2 Triticum dicoccoides
ATCCGGGACTCCGAACAACATTCGGTAACCACATACAAACTTCCTTTATAACCCTAGCGTCATCGAACCTTAAGTGTGTAGACCCTACGGGTTCGGGAGACATGTAGTCATGACCGAGATGTTCTCCGGTCAATAACCAACAGCGGGATCTGGATACCCATGTTGGCTCCCACATGTTCCACGATGATCTCATCGGATGAACCACGATGTCAAGGACTCAATCAATCCCGTATACAATTCCCTTTGTCTAGCGGTATGGTACTTGCCCGAGATTCGATCGTCGGTATACCGATACCTTGTTCAATCTCGTTACCGGCAAGTCTCTTTACTCGTTCCGTAACACATCATCCCGTGATCAACCCCTTGGTCACATTGTGCACATTATGATGATGTCCTACCGAGTGGGCCCAGAGATACCTCTCCGTTTACACGGAGTGACAAAATCCCAGTCTCGATTCGTGCCAACCCAACAGACACTATCAGAGATACCCGTAGTGTACCTTTATAGCCACCCAGTTACGTTGTGACGTTTGGCACACCCAAAGCACTCCTACGGTATCTGGGAGTTGCACAATCTCATGGTCTAAGGAAATGATACTTGACATTAGAAAAGCTTCAGCATACGAACTACACGATCTAGTGCTATGCTTAGGATTGGGTCTTGTCCATCTCATCATTCTCCTAATGATGTGATCCCGTTATCAACGACATCCAATGTCCATGGTCAGGAAACCGTAACCATCTATTGATTAACGAGCTAGTCAACTAGAGGCTTACTAGGGACATGGTGTTGTCTATGTATCCACACATGTATCTGAGTTTCCTATCAATACAATTCTAGCATGGATAATAAACGATTATCATGAACAAGGAAATATAATAATAATCAATTTATTATTGCCTCTAGGGCATATTTCCAACAGTCTCCCACTTGCACTAGAGTCAATAATCTAGTTCACATCGATATGTGATTAACACTCAAGGTCACATCCCTATGTG
>NW_021298712.1:0-1983 GCF_002162155.2 Triticum dicoccoides
CCCTGGGCCTAAGGCCGCAGAGACAGGCCCAGCTGGCCGTCGGCCCATCCCAGCCGGCCCACTCCCCCTTTCCTGTCGCTCTCCCCCCTCCTCCTGTTCCTCCGACCGGGCGAGGCAGAGCGCGCCCGTCCCCGCCGGACCCGCCTCGCCGGCATCGCCCGAGCGAGGGGATAAGGCTTGCGCCTCCTCGCCTCCTCGATCCCCGCCTCCACTTGCACCACCCACTCCACCTGCTCTTTCCCCCACCCTGTCTCGCTCGCCCGCCTCTCCCGAGCGCGCTCGCCGCCGTTCTCCGTCGTCACCGCGGCCACAGCCACCGCCTCGCTCCGCCGTCTTGTCGTGAAGCTCCGCCGGGGTCGACTCCGTTGTCTGGTGCCCCCAGGTGGAGCTGGGAAGCACCGCTGACGTCGCACGAGCTCGTCCCCTTCCGCCCTTGTCGCCGGCGAGATCCCTCGAATTCCGGCTTCCCCTGCGCTCCTAAGCTACCAAGGGCCATCGGCGTGCCGCTCGGTGAGCTCTCCTACCTTCTCCCTCTCCTTGCCTACTTGCCGCGCCCCCTAGCTGCTTCCCCACGTGCGCCCGAACGCAGCGCCGCGGAGCTCGTCGCCGGCGAGACTCCGGTGACCTTTTGGTCACGGGCTCAAGCCCGTTGGACTCGCCGCACCACGGGGATCCTCCCCAGCCCTTCCTTTCGTTCCGTAGCACGCTGCTTCGCCTTCGCCATCACACGCCCGAAGGTCGTCGCCGCCTTTTCCGTCGCCGGCGATGCTCCGGTCGTCCCCGACGCCAGTCATCGTCACCATCGTGTGCGCGGTGCCGGGCCGCGCCCTTAGGTCCAAGCCGTAGGTCCGGAGGCCCCCTGTAGCGCGGCTCCGGCCAACTCCGGCGAGGCGCCGCCGTCGCCTTGGTCGCCGGAGCCCTCCCCGGCGCAGCCACCAACATGGATGCGTGGGCCCCATCACCTGAGTCACTGACGCTGGGCCCCACGGGACCCTGTTGACTGGTTTGACCAGTCAACATGCTGACTGGGCTTCTCTGTGACACTGACGTGCGGGCCCCACCACGTAATTAGATTAACTAAACCGGTTCTATAAATAAAACTAATTAGTTAACCTAACCAGTCACTGACTGCTGGGGCCCACGCCCCCTAACTAACCCTGTTAGCTTAGTCAAGCCTATGTTAGACAGAGAGGCTGACAGGTGGGTCCCACCTGTCAGTTTGACTGGTCAGCAGAGCTGACGCAATGCTGACGTCACTACTGGCGCAATAAACCTTTTCTTCTTTTAAAATAATTCAGAAATTGGTTTAAACTTTGAAAATCCGTAACTTTTAAACCGTAGCTCCGATGAAAATGTTGTCTATATGAAAGTTGCTCAGAAAAATCCAACAAATCCGAATATGCGGTCCGTTCATCTGTCACATGCCCCTAGCATGCTGAACATGGAACTTTCCCCCTCTGGTCATCTGTCTGACACAGGTCCGGAACCGGGAATACATTCCCGGTTGAATTCTCCCTTCACCTATATCGTGTAGCCATACGTTAGGTCACTCCCGGCACAACATATTGCCACGTTATGCTTTGTGATGCTTTGTTTGCTTTATATTTACTGTTTCTTCCCCCTCTTCTCTCCGGTAGACCCCGAGGCCGCTGATGCCCCGGTGATCGACTACGTCGTCGACAACGACCCCCTCCTTGCCAGAGCAACCAGGCAAGCCCCCCCTTTGATCATCCCGATATCGCCCATTCCATTCTCTCATGCTTGCATTAGATTTTGCTATTGTTATTGTTTGCTCCTATTCTGATGCATAGCCTCCTTTTGTAACCTGCTTATTGTTACCTTACCGGCTTATCCTAAACTGCTTAGTATAGGTTGGTTAGTGATCCATCAGTGACCCCCACCTTGTCCTTGTTGCCCCTGCTTCATCATTGAAGACCCGATCAACGGGATCGAAGACCAGGCCCCTGCACCGCACATCACTTT
>NW_021298713.1:0-708 GCF_002162155.2 Triticum dicoccoides
GATTTCAACGATTGATGAACCCCGTGGTGCGTTTACGTGCCGGTCATCAGCACTCGCGGTTTTCGCCGATTCTTGCCCGTTTCATGGACTATTACTCACCGTTTTGGGGTCCCGAAGCGATTTCCATAATTGTTGAACCCCAAGGTGCGTTTACGTGTCGGTTATCCACACTCACAGTTTTGGCCGATTCTGGCCCGCTTCTTGGACTATTACTCACTGTTTTGGGCTCCTGGAGTGATTTCAACGATTGACAAACCCCGTGGTGCGTTTATGTGTCGGTCATCAACACTCGCGGTTTTGGCTGATTCTGGCCCGTTTCATGATCTATTACTCACAATTTTGGGGTCCCGGAGTGATTTCCATAGTTGTTGACATTTACGTGTCGGTCATCAACACTCACAGTTTTGGCCGATTCTGGCCCGCTTCTTGGAGTATAACTCACTATTTTGGGGTCCCAGAGTGATTTCAATGATTGACGAACCCCGTGGTGTGTTTACGTGTCGGTCTTCAGCACTCGCGGTTTTGGCCGATTCTGGCCCGTTTCATTCACTATTACTCACCGTTTTGGGGTCCCGAAGCGATTTCCATAGTTGTTGAATCCCAAGGTGCATTTCCGTGTCGGTCATCAACACTCATAGTTGCCGATTCTGGCCCACTTCTTGGACTATTACTCACTATTTTGGGGTCCCGGAGTGATTTCAACGATTG
>NW_021298714.1:0-811 GCF_002162155.2 Triticum dicoccoides
CAATGTACAATCGTCTTTGTAGTGGAGCTGGGAGGGGCAAGGATAAGGGACGAAGACCGGGGTAACATGTCGGATGCGATCATACCAGCACTAAAGCACCGGATCCCATCAGAACTCCGAAGTTAAGCGTGCTTGGGCGAGAGTAGTACTAGGATGGGTGACCTCCTGGGAAGTCCTCGTGTTGCATTACCTTTTTAATTTTTTTCGCGCCGCTTGCAAAACAAAACGCACGTGTAAGTAATATATTTACCGTGTTTTATTATTTTGCACGAGTGCGGTAAGTCATAGCTGGGTGCTCACGATTCACGGGTCCAGCGTCGGCGTTGTGGCGCGGCAAACGTGCACTGGTGCGGTTGAGAGGGAGGGGTGGAAACCGCGTTAAACTCGTCTCCGTAGTTGAGAGGGAGCAGCCAAACCAATGTACAATCGTCTTTGTAGTGGAGCTGGGAGGGGCAAGGATAAGGGACGAAGACCGGGGTAACATGTCGGATGCGATCATACCAGCACTAAAGCACCGGATCCCATTAGAACTCCGAAGTTAAGCGTGCTTGGGCGAGAGTAGTACTAGGATGGGTGACCTCCTGGGAAGTCCTCGTGTTGCATTCCCTTTTTAATTTTTTTCGCGCCGCTTGCAAAACAAAACGCACGTGTAAGTAATATATTTACCGTGTTTTATTATTTTGCACGAGTGCGGTAAGTCATAGCTGGGTGCTCACGATTCACGGGTCCAGCGTCGGCGTTGTGGCGCGGCAAGCGTGCACTGGTGCGGTTGAGAGGGAGGGGTGGAAACCGCGTTAAACTCGTCTCCGTA
>NW_021298715.1:0-1695 GCF_002162155.2 Triticum dicoccoides
GAGGGGCGGCTACTGCCAACAGCGGGGACACTGAAACAGGTGCTGTGAAGTGGACGTGTGGCGGGCGAGCTTACGGTGGTTGCTACTACGCCGAGCGGTGACTCGAAGCACCGCCGATGCTGCAATGAAGCACTAGTCTAGCCACCGGAACATCCCTGTGCTGCCATAGAGCATAGTTAGGCCATCGGAACATCGTCGACGCTACAATGAAGCTGTATCGGTGATGCGATAGAGCATCATCGGACCGCCGGAACATCACTAGTGCTGCAATGAGCATCATCGGGCCATCAGAGCACCACCAGTGTTGCAATGGAGCATTGCCAGACGGGCGGAGCATCGTCGGGCAGTCGGAGCACAACTGGCCTTGCAATGGAGCATTACCGGGTGGCCGGAGCGTCGCCGGTGCTTCAAGAGTATCTACCTATCTAACTAGAAGCAAGCTGCTGGTAGATCCCATATATACTCTTCTTTTCTTCCTACAATGCAGGTCTTTACATATGTATCTGCTGCTGCTTGTGCTAGATGAACGAGATGAGATGGACACCGCTAAGCATAGCAGAAGGAGCACGGCACAGTCACAACAATATAATGACATCGACGAGTGTGGTTGTGTGTGCTGGATTGCTACTGACATATGTGCATTTACATCATTTACGCCAGTCTCAACACAAGGAATGTGGTTGTGCACCGGCCAAGAAAGCAATGAATAAATCGAGCACTTACATTTTTCAAGCAACTCATCGTCAGGCAAATCTTGAGCTTCACATCTATCTATAATGTATGTACTATTAATAGCTAGCTAGATGCACAATAATGACACCAATAAAACCAGACATTGCACTAGAAGAGCAGCAGCACCGGTCTGAAATCCCACCCCGCCACATTGTTCTCACTGGAGAACCATCTATTCGTCCGCCGGTTCACCGCCACCGTCGGTGCTGGTGGTCTTCAAATCCAGCAGCACCTCCCCGAGAGGCAAGGATGTCAGGGGAGGTCATGTCACACCTCCAACCTCTCATCCTAGCACACAACTCCCTCACCGAACGACCGGATTCTTTCAAACTTGAATCATGTGCCTAAACTAAAAAAAAATCTTGTGCCGATCATAGGGCACCTGCATTATAACATAGCATGTATAAGAATCATAGTTCAAAGAGAGACATCTGGTTGTGGATCAAACACAGAGCAAAAGATCAATTAAACATGAACCACACAAAACAAATGTATAAATGCTCATGTGCCATTTGAATTTCCATTCTTTTCATTATTATTATTGTTATTTTTAAGCCAAAAAACCCTATAAATGCACATTTTGCTTTGTTAGACCAGACCAAACCAAATCAAACATCTCAACTACCTGGTCATATAAATTGTAACAGCAAGAAATATCCCCTCAACAGCAAGTCCTAATAATTTACAAAAGCAGATCATGAAGAGAAAAAGCAACTTTCTTTCAAGGGAATATTGCTTCCTTTCAAATGCAGGTTCGTCACGAATAATTCAATACTCGATACAATGAGAATAATTTCGTTTGCCGCCCCCAAGTTTAGGCCTCGTGTGCGGCTTCCATTATTTATTTATATTTTTTTATCTTCTCCCCCCCCCCCCACTCTGTGTTATGTTTGGTCATGTTTTTCCAGAGGAAAGCCATGGAATGATGAACAATGCGTCCACTTTTGACATACCCCACAGTTC
>NW_021298716.1:0-2806 GCF_002162155.2 Triticum dicoccoides
TTCCTAAAATTCTTAAATAATCCAAAACTGATAAAATTGCCATTGGAGTTGTTTTGGAGTCGGTTTACTTACCGTACCACATACATATACCCTTTCGGAGTCTGGAACGTTCTGGAAAGTGTCCCTTATGTATTCCTCAGGGGTTACGGTTTCAATAATATTAGTTTCAACATTAATAGGATTACCTAAAATATAGTGTTTAATTCTTTGACCGTTTACCACCCTTGGACTTGTGCCTTCGAAGTTGTTGATTTTTATGGCACCAAAACAATAGACCTCCTCGATAACATAGGGACCTTCCCATTTTGAGAGAAATTTTCCTGCAAAAAATATTAAACGGGAGTTGAATAATAATACATAATCTCCTACGTTAAACTCACGCTTTTGTATCCTCTTATCATGCCAGCGTTTGACTTTTTCTTTGAATAGCTTGGCATTCTCATACACTTGGGTTCTCCATTCATCAAGTGAGCTAATATCAAACAACCTCTTCTCACCGGCAAGTTTGAAATCATAATTGAGCTCTTTAATAGCCCAATATGCCTTATGTTCAAGTTCAAGAGGTAAATGACACGCTTTTCCATAAACCATCTTATATGGAGACATACCCATAGTATTTTTTATGCAATTCTATAGGCCCATAATGCATCATCAAGTTTTTTGTACCAATTCTTTCTAGATCTATTCACAGTCTTTTGCAAAATTAATTTGAGCTCTCTATTGCTCAACTCTACTTGACCACTAGACTGCGGATGATAAGGAGATGCGATTCTATGATTGACATCATACTTAGCAAGCATCTTACGGAAAGCACCATGAATAAAATGTGAACCACCATCAGTCATAAGATATCTAGGGACTCCAAACCTCGGAAAAATAACTTCTTTAAGCATTTTAATATAAGTGTTATGATCAGCACTACTAGTTGGAATAGCTTCTACCCACTTAGTAATGTAATCAACAGCAACTAAAATATGTGTATAACCATTAGAGGCAGGAAAAGGTCCGATATAATCAAAGCCCCAAACATCAAACGGTTCAATAACAAGAGAATATGAAAGTGCGTTATATCGACTAGAGGGGGGTGAATAGGTGATTTTTATGAATTCTTCACTGAGGAATTTGCTGGTGAGGAAATTCCTTAGCGAAGAACTACTTGCAGCAGAATAAGTACTCAGAAGTAAGCATAACAGAATACAAGCATGGTCATCATGATGAAATGAAGACTAGCACAGAGTACCGAAAGCGTAAACACAGGATAACACAAGATGAAGACAAACAGACTGAAGAAATTGAACTGAGGAATTTGAGAAAGTCTTCAGTCAAAGTCTTCAAGCACAGATATGAACAAACACTCAACACAGTAATGAGAAAATGAAAGGGTTGAGGAAATAGAACCAGTTAGTTGGTGAAGACAATGATTTGGTAGACCAGTTCCAACTACTATCTCAGTTGTACGTCTGGTTGGAGCGGCTGAGTATTTAAACTCGAGGACACGCAGTCCCGGACACCCAGTCACTAAGCACGTAGCTCAGGACACCCAGTCCTCACCGTATTCTCCTTGAACTAAGGCCACGCAGACCTCGTCCAATCACTCGTGGTAAGTCTTCAGGCGACTTCCAAACCTTCACAGACTTGGTCACCCGGCGATCCACAATTCCTCTTGGATGCTCTAGACCATGACGCCTAACCGTCTGGAAGAAGCACAGTCTTCAAAGGTAACAAGCGTCGGATCCACGCAGGATCAATTTCTTCAGTGATGCTCAATCACTTTGGGTTTGTAGGGGTTTGGTTTTGGGTTTTCCTCACTTGATGATTTTCGCTCAAAGTCCTCGGAGGATGGGTTGCTCTCAAATGACAAGTGTCAAGTTCTCTCGGAGCAGCCAACCAACTAGTGGTTGTAGGGGGCGGCTATTTATAGCCTAGGGAGCAGCCCGACATGATAAGACATAAATGCCCTTCAATGATATGACCGTTAGGTGTATAGGATATTTTGGGACAGCTGGCGCGCAGCACAGCAACGGTCAGAAATTTGACTCTCAAATTCCTTAGGGCTATCATGTTCCTCACTGTGTAGGCAATTCGCACTGGCGAATTCCTAACTCCTCAGTTAGAACAAATTCATCAGCGACCAGAAGAACTCCGTCTCTGTCACTGAAGAAAATGACTGAACTGTATGAGATTTCCAAAGGCTTCACTCGAAGGGATTGGTAGGTGTAGGATTTTGAGTTGAGCATCACATGGAAATTTTTCCTTAGTATTTCCTCGACCCCCTTTAACAGTACGGTGTTTCCTATGACTCAAGAAAGAGAAAATGAAACTACGAAAACAAAAATCTTCACGCTTCATGTTCCTCAAATGAATACTAAGTCTTCAAGGTCACACCAATTTCTTCACTTTCAAAGTCTTCAGAAAGTCTTCAGAATATCAAAGTCTTCAGTCAAAGAACTTCATTTTTAGGGGTCGACTTTCTCTGTAAATATCAAACTCCTCATAGACTTATAGACCTGTGTACACTCACAAACGCATCAGTCCCTTAACCTATAAGTCTTCAATACACCAAAATCACTAAGGGGCACTAGATGCACTTACAATCTCCCCCTTTTTGGTGATTGATGACAACATAGGTTAAGTTTTCAACGGGGATAAACATACGAAGTGTAAATACTGATATTGAGGAATTTGATTGCAAGATATAGAAGAACTCCCCCTGAAGATGTGCATAGTGAGGAATTTGCTTTTGAGGCAATGCACATTTAAAGAGTTGAATCATGGAGATCTCCCCCTATATCTTGTAATTCATACA
>NW_021298717.1:0-1392 GCF_002162155.2 Triticum dicoccoides
TTAGATCTATTCATCCTTTGTCCTAGCCAGACTGAGCCTTTGCAATTTTCTTTTCATTGTTTGCATTATTGAATTATCGGTTGCATCACCGTGTCGAGTTGCTGGTCTTAGTGTCTAGTTCCTTTAGAGTTTCGAGTTCTGTTCACATTAGTCACGCAGCCGCTGCATCATTATCCCATCCGCTGTCCACCATCCCATCCACCAATTTCCACCATGTGCTACGCACTGTTTATTGTCATAATCATAGTTGAGGTCACTCACATCTTCGCCTGATCGAATCTGCATCTTATCTAGTTTGTCTTGGAAAGAGGGAGAAAAAGAATATAAAGAAAAAAAGAGAGAAAAAAGGAAAGAAAAAAAAAGAAAAAGAGGGAGAAGAAAAAGAAAAAAAAAGCGTGAGAAAAAAAAAGAGAGAAGAAAAAAAATTGGATCTATCTAGAATCAATCTCGTACCTGAATTCGGATTGGAATCTGTTTTGCGCACTGTTCAGTAAAACAGGTGTATCTTCCTCACACGAAGTCCGTTTTGGCTCCGTGAGTACTAAAATTGAAGATAGCGACGAGCCTCATCTAAATAGTTGCAGAAGCTAGTTCAATATTTGACACCTCAAAATCGGCTTCTAAATAGGTCTTTTTGCCCTCCGAAGTTTGTGAACACAGCTTGTTCCAATTTTTTAGGCCAGTTTTAGAATTCTTTGACTCCTCATATCAACTCGGAATTGAGTGATTCTTTTTGCATTGGAAAGCTTGAGTTAGTAGCATTCTTTGAAAGAATTTATTAGAAAATTGTCTTAAACTTTTCAAGAGGAAAGTTGGAGAGAGAGTTGTTGTATATCCTGCTTGGCAGTTGTTTTTCATCATTATCTTCACTGCCGTTGTGATCTTCACTTATATCTTGCTGTCAAGAGCTACTTAGTATCCTTAATTGATGCTAGTTGTGCTACGACTTGACCTCATTAGTGTTCTAGGCTCGCGTCTCTAGTCCGGTCTAGCCTAGGACCAGCACAGTACCGTCGTTGAGCGTTTATTCAACATTGCATCTTTGAATTGATTATTGCTAATCTTTTGCTACCATATATAGCCAACCCAGCTCCACATATTTCTACACCGTGTATACGTACGCTCCCCTGGCAATCGCTTTACTCAATATTCGGAGTTACTGACACCGCTGGTTGCCGATCACCGCCTGCTGCATGGTAAGAACTTGTAAGACATTGATATTTGCTTTACTGTGAGCGTTTTACCACCACATACTAGTAGTTATAGGAACATTATTTTTGGGTTTTGTTTCTTGTTCTACTAATCATGACAGGATCCAGAGTCAATTCATGGGCTTTGTCGATCGCGGGAGACGTGCCACCACCTTTGCAAATACCACAACCGTCACGAGAG
>NW_021298718.1:0-2218 GCF_002162155.2 Triticum dicoccoides
TTATGTTTTCGGTCATATTGACTCTTTTGACGGGATTGGGCTGTTTTCAACTTTTCACGAACGATACGAACTTGTTCTTCTGCTTCCTGAATCATATCCGGGCCAAAGAATTGTCTTTCCCCGGTCTCTGACCAGTTAAGGGGTGTTCGACATCGTCGTCCATAGAGAACTTCAAAAGGGGCTTTACCCAAGCTAGATTGATAGCTGTTGTTGTAAGCGAATTCGGCAAATGGAAGGCACTTCTCCCAGTCCATTCCGAAAGAGATAACAGAGGCTCGAAGCATGTCTTCTAGAATTTGGTTGACGCGTTCCACTTGACCACTTGACTGAGGGTGGAAAGCGGTGCTAAAGGAGAGACGGGTTCCCATAGCATTTTGGAAACTTTCCCAAAATCGAGAGGTGAAAAGACTTCCTCGATCCGAATTGATTTCCAAAGGAACACCATGGAGGGACACTATTCGGGAGATGTATAAATCTGCCAGTTGACTAGCGGTTATACTCTCACGAACAGGTAAGAAATGAGCTACTTTGGAAAGACGATCGACCACGACGAAAATAGCATTATTCCCTCTCTTGGTCCTGGGAAAACCGGTAATGAAATCCATACCAATTTTATCCCATTTCCATTCAGGAATAGCTAAGGGTTGAAGGGTGCCAGCAGGCCGTTGATGCTCTGCTTTTACACGACGACAGACGTCGCAATTAGCAATATACTGAGCGATTTCTCTCTTCATCCTAGTCCACCAGAACCTCTGGCGTAGGTCCTGATACATCTTAGTACTACCGGGATGAATGGTGAGAGGAGAATCATGAGCTTCCTTAAGGATTAATCGCCTTAAGTTGCGCACCTTGGGAACCACTAGTCGATCCCCGAAGTATACGACTCCTTGATCATTAACGGAGAAACAATTCGCAACTCCTTTCTGAATGTTCCTCTTGATGTGGGAGATTCCCGGATCTACCTTCTGTGCTTTGATAATTTGATCCGTAAGGGTAGGTTTTGCCACCAAGGTGGAGAGAAAACCTTGAGGAACAATGTGAAGGTTAAGCTTTCGAAATTCCTCATGGAGAAGCGGTTGACTTTGTTGTAACATCAGGTTGTTACAATAAGATTTACGACTTAGCGCATCAGCCATGACGTTGGCTTTCCCTGGGGTATAGGTTATTCCTAGGTCGAAGTCAGTGATCAATTCAACCCAACGTCTTTACCTGAGATTCAAATCCGGTTGGGTGAAAATATACTTCAGACTTTGGTGATCAGTGAATATTTCGCAATGATTACCGAGGAGGTAATGTCGCCAGGTCTTAAGTGCATAGACTACGGCTGCAAGTTCTAGATCATGAGTAGGATAATTCTCCTCATGTGGGTGCAATTTCCGTGAAGCGTAAGCAATTACGTGTCGATCTTGCATGAGAATGCAACCTAGTCCTTGTCGCGAGGCGTCGCAGTAGATAACAAAGTCCTTGGAGAAGTCTGGCGGTACCAGTACAGGAGCAGAGGTCAGGCGTCTTTTCAGTTCCTGAAAGCTGTGCTCACATTGTGGAGTCCATTCGAACTTTTTATCTTTCTTGAGGAGTTCGGTTAGAGGTTTAGCAACTTTGGAGAAGTTCTCGACAAAGCGACGGCAATAGCTCGCTAAGCCCAGAAAACTCCGAACTTGCTTGACCGATTCGGGTGGAATCCAATCAAGGACGGCTTGAACTCGCTCAGGGTTAACCGCAATACCTTTACCAGATATTACATGACCCAGATAGGTCACTTCTGGCAACCAGAATTCACATTTAGAAAATTTGGCATAAAGGCGATGCTCTCGAAGTTTCTGCAACACTAGTCTTAGATGTTCGGCATGTTCTTCCTCGTTCTTGGAGTATATGAGTATATCATCGAGATAAACTACGACGAATTTATCCAAATACTCCATGAAGATTGAGTTCATTAACCGAGAAAAGGTGGCTGGAGCGTTGGTTAAACCGAAGGACATGACGGTGTACTCGTATTGGCCATAACGAGTAACAAAGGCCGTTTTAGGGATGTCCCCGTTTCTGATTTTGATTTGATGGTATCCCAACCTCAAATCCATCTTGGAAAAGACTGAGGATCCAGCGAGCTGATCATACAGGTCGTTGATCCTGGGAAGTGGATATTTGTTCTTGATTGTGACCAAATTGACAGGTCGGTAATCTACAACCATCCGGTCCGTACCATCCTTCTTCTTGA
>NW_021298719.1:0-516 GCF_002162155.2 Triticum dicoccoides
ACACACACACACTACACACACACTACACACACACATACACACACACACTCACTACACACACACATACAGACATACACACACAAACACACACACACTACACGTACACTACACATGTACGTACACACATATACACACACACACTACACACACATATTTTTTTACTTGTTTTCTGTTTTCTAATGTTTAGATGAATTAGAACTATCTAGTTTATTTTTAGAATGTTAGAAATGTTATCATCGATGAATTAGAAATATGTTAATGTTTAGTTCAACTAGTTGAATTAATATAATAACTAGTTTATTTTTAGTAAATATAATGCTTAGTTGAACTAGTTGAATAATATATAGAACTAGTTTATTTTTAATAAATGTTTAGTTGAACTAGTTGAATTAATATATAGAACTAGTTTATTTTTAGTAAATGCTTAGTTCAACTAGTTGAATTAATATAACTAGTTTATTTTTAGTAAATGCTTAGTTGAACTAATTGAATTAATATAACTAGTTTATTTTAGTA
>NW_021298720.1:0-1886 GCF_002162155.2 Triticum dicoccoides
GAGTGACAAATCCTAATCTCGAAATACGCCAACCCAACATCGACCATTGGAGACACCTGTAGTACTCCTTTATAATCACCCAGTTACGTTGTGACGTTTGGTAGTACCCAAAGTGTTCCTCCGGTAAACGGGAGTTGCATAATCTCATAGTCATAGGAACATGTATAAGTCATGAAGAAAGCAATAGCAACATACTAAACGATCGGGTGCTAAGCTAATGGAATGGGTCATGTCAATCAGATCATTCTGCTAATGATGTGACCTCGTTAATCAAATAACAACTCATTGTTTATGGTTAGGAAACATAACCATCTTTGATTAACGAGCTAGTCAAGTAGAGGCATACTAGTGACACTTTGTTTGTCTATGTATTCACACATGTATTATGTTTCCGGTAAATACAATTCTAGCATGAATAATAAACATTTATCATGATTATAAGGAAATAAATAATAACTTTATTATTGCCTCTAGGGCATATTTCCTTCAGTCTCCCACTTGCACTAGAGTCAATAATCTAGATTACACTGTAATGATTCTAACATCCATGGAGCCTTGGTGCTGATCATGTTTTGCTTAGTCAACGGGTCTGCAACATTCAGATCCGTATGTATCTTGCAAATCTCTATGTCTCCCACCTGGACTAGATCCCGGATGGAGTTGAAGCGTCTCTTGATGTGTTTGGTCCTTTTGTGAAATCTGGATTCCTTTGCCAAGGCAATTGCACCAGTATTGTCACAAAAGATTTTCATTGGACCTGATTCACTAGGTATGACACCTAGATCGGATATGAACTTCCTTCATCCAGACTCCTTCATTTGCTGCTTCCGAAGCAGCTATGTATTCCGCTTCACATGTAGATCCCGCTACGACGCTTTGTTTAGAACTGCACCAACTGACAGCTCCACCGTTTAATGTAAACACGTATCCGGTTTGCGATTTAGAATCGTCCGGATCAGTGTCAAAGCTTGCATCAACATAACCTTTTATGATGAGCTCTTTGTCACCTCCATATACGAGAAACATATCCTTAGTCCTTTTCAGGTATTTCAGGATGTTCTTGACCGCTGTCCAGTGATCCACTCCTGGATTACTTTGGTACCTCCCTGCTAAACTTATAGCAAGGCACACATCAGGTCTGGTACACAGCATTGCATACATGATAGAGCCTATGGCTGATGCATAGGGAACATCTTTCATATTCTCTCTATCTTCTGCAGTGGTCGGGCATTGAGTCTTACTCAATTTCACACCTTGTAATACAGGCAAGAATCCTTTCTTTGCTTGATCCATTTTGAATTTCTTCAAAATCTTGTCAAGGTATGTGCTTTGTGAAAGTCCAATTAAGCGTCTTGATCTATCTCTATAGATCTTAATGCCTAATATGTAAGCAGCTTCACCGAGGTCTTTCATTGAAAAACTTTTATTCAAGTATCACTTTATGCTATCCAGAAATTCTATATCATTTCCAATCAGTAATATGTCATCCACATATAATATCAGAAATGCTACAGAGCTCCCACTCACTTTCTTGTAAATACAGGCTTCTCCGAAAGTCTGTATAAAACCAAATGCTTTGATCACACTATCAAAACGTTTATTCCAACTCCGAGAGGCTTGCACCAGTCCATAAATGGATCGCTGGAGCTTGCACACTTTGTTAGCTCCCTTTGGATCGACAAAACCTTCTGGTTGCATCATATACAACTCTTCTTCCAGAAATCCATTCAGGAATGCAGTTTTGACATCCATTTGCCAAATTTCATAATCATAAAATGCGGCAATTGCTAACATGATTCGGACGGACTTAAGCATCGCTACGGGTGAGAAGGTCTCATCGTAGTCAATCCCTTGAACTTGCCGAAAACCTTTTGCGACAAGTCGAG
>NW_021298721.1:0-1150 GCF_002162155.2 Triticum dicoccoides
AGGGAGAGACGTAACGGGGGGAGATGGAGGCGCCAGGGGCTGGTGTGAAATCCCTCCTCTCCCCCCCACTATATATAGGGGTGCCAGGGGGGGCGCCGGCCCTAGTAGATGGCATCTACTAGGGGGGGCGGCGGCCAAGGGGAGGTTTCCCTCCCCCCCAAGGCACCTAGGGGTGCCTTCCACCACATGGACTCTTCCATGGTGGAAACCCTAGGCGCATGGGCCTATAGGGGCTGGTGCCCTTGGCCCATCTAGGCCAAGGCGCACCCCCTACAGCCCATGTGGCCCCCCGGGACAGGTGGCCCCACCCGGTGGACCCCCGGGACCCTTCCGGTGGTCCCGGTACAATACCGATAACCCCGAAACTTGTCCCGATGCCCGAAATAGCACTTCCTATATATAATTCTTCACCTCCGGACCATTCCGGAACACCTCGTGACGTCCGGGATCTCATCCGGGACTTCGAACAACATTCGGGTTTCTGCATATACATATCTTCATAACCCTAGCGTCACCAAACCTTAAGTGTGTAGACCCTACGGGTTCGGGAGACAAGCAGACATGACCGAGACGACTCTCCGGTCAATAACCAACAGCGGGATCTGGATACCCATGTTGGCTGCCACATGCTCCACGATGATCTCATCGGATGAACCACGATGTCGAGGATTTAATCAATCCCTTACGCTATTCCCTTTGTCTATCGATATGTTACTTGCCCGAGATTCGATCGTCGGTATCCCAATACCTCGTTCAATCTCGTTACCGGCAAGTCACTTTACTCGTACCATAATGCATGATCCCGTGACCAGACACTTGGTCACTCTGAGCTCATTATGATGATGCATTACCGAGTGGGCCCAGTGATACCTCTCCGTCATACGGAGTGACAAATCCCAGTCTTGATCCATGTCACCCAACAGACACTTTCGGAGATACCCGTAGTCTACCTTTATAGTCACCCAGTTACGTTGTGACGTTTGGCATACCCAAAGCACTCCTACGGTATCCGGGAGTTACACGATCTCATGGTCTAAGGAAAAGATACTTTGACATTGGAAAACTCTAGCAAACGAACTATACGATCTTGTGCTATGTTTAGGATTGGGTCTTGTCCATCACATCATTCTCCCAATGATGTGATCTCGTT
>NW_021298722.1:0-1198 GCF_002162155.2 Triticum dicoccoides
TGGTGGCCGGGGAGGCTCGTGCGAGGCACCTACGTGCTCTAGGCAGCGCGGGGAGGAAGCTGAGCACGACAGCCGGGCCACTAGGTGGCCGGAGGCACGTCGGCGGCGATCACAGGCGGCGGCGGGTTTCGGTCATCAAGGGGGCGACGGCTACGGCAATCAAACGAAGAGGGAAAGAGGGGGAAACGGTGGCGGAGCTCACAGGGGTTGCGACGGTGGCCTCGGGGAGCTCGGGGAGGCGTCGGAGGCGGCGAATCGACAGCGGCGGTCCTCGGTGGCCGAGGAGGGGGAAAATGTCGGGACGGCGCTTCGGGGCTTCTCCGGTCGCGTGAGCCGACGGGGAGGTCGAGGGAGGCACTGCGGAGCTCAGGAGCGCGTCGGGGAGGAGAAGGGGTGGCGGTGGCCGCGAGGAAGCTTGTCGGTGGCGGCGGCTCTGTTCGGTCCGGGCGAGAGAGAGGGAACAGAGGAGAGATGGGGACGAGGGAGTGAGCGGGAGGGTTCCAGGGGTCGAGGCGGCGCCGAGGAGAAGGCGCGAGGCGTCGTGGTGGCCTCAGGCGAAGCAGACGAGCAGGGTGGTGGCGTGGCGAGCTCGGGCGCGTGCGCCGAGTCCCTCCTCTGCCTACTGGCGCGAGGAGGAAGACGACAGGGAGGAGGAGGTGGGCTGGGCCGCACAGTGCTGGACCAGCACAGAGCTGGGCCGGCTCTGGTGGGCTGCACGGGTAAGGCCAGGTAGGCTCTGTTTTATATTTTTCTGTTCTGTTTTATTTTATTTAATCTGTTTTGCCACTGTTTTGAATTTAAAAATAATTCAAACAATGCCAAAAACTCCTCTGAAAATATTTATGCTGCTTAATGGACTTTTCCAAAAGCTTATAAAAATATTTCAGGGGTATTTGAAATTATATTCTAGTTATATGAATATAATTCAAATTCAAATAGCTAATGAATTAAATCCAAAGTCCCAAAAATAATTCCTTAAAAATGTTCAATATTTTGGTTGGGACCAGAACCCTTACCAAAAATTATCAAACATTTAAGAAGAGCATTTTGGAGCAATGAATGAGATTTCTAGGGTTTTTGCCCCTCTTTTATTTAAGTTTTGAGGCTTCTGAATTCCTCAATTCAAATTTCATTTGAATTAAAACATGATGCTCACATGAGGTCTAGCCTAGTGCATAACAGGACCAGGGATGTGACA
>NW_021298723.1:0-1737 GCF_002162155.2 Triticum dicoccoides
AGGAAGAGAGGGGGAATTTCGTGGCCCTTGGTGGAGGGGTCCGAAATCAACCCTATCTCTTGTTTCCCCACACATACGGACTCTAAAAATAGCCTATACCTATGTATTTCGAAATTACATGGGCCTGGCCCAATAAAAAGGTGACGCAACACCTATAATAGCCTCGGGACGAAATTTATGAAGTGGCATCTTGTATATTTCGTCCAAGGCTTCATGCACCCATTATGGTGGCTTCAAAGTCCTGAAATCATCACTTGTAACTCCGTTCTTGTTCCCCTTGCGCATGGCATCATCTCCATGCTTGTTCTTGCTCCAATGTTCATCCTTCTCCAAGCTAGGCCCTTCATTTGTAAGCAAAACAAATGTATCCAATTTAGGCAACATCATATTCTCATGAACATTAGAATCATTACCAAGAAACGAAAGTACCTGATAATTTAATTGGCGTGCGCGAGCTCTAGTAATTGGTCCCATATATGTAGCAGTAGGGGCTGTGGGTGTAAAAATGGTATTGATGTCCTCATCAGGGAGGCCAGAGGGTCCAAGAAGGGAAGGACTCTCCTTCCGGACAGTTCCACCGCCGCCGACGAAGGCGAAGACGAGTGGTTGCCCAGGGTCAAGCCCTCGGGGAGATCGTAAGTATTCGGATACCAGAGTAACTCATAGGATTCATTTGTCACACTACTTTCCCTAATCGCCGAACATAATTATGCAGGCCGCCCTGAGCCAATATCGAGGTATCATCGGATGGCTCCCTGGGCTCGTCGGACATGGATAGCGATCCAGTCCCGACCGCCACCTCCCCTCATCCTGCCGACGACGCCGAGGAGTTGTCTCAAGAGGCACCGGATCGAGGGGAGACAGTCCCGGAGGCGCCTCAAGGCGACCTTCCGGACTCCGGGAGCCGAGGGGACGGGGCCCCCAAGAGCTCTGAGTTCGGCCCTCAGCCGAACACCGCGCCGGACCCTCCAGCAGTTCCGGGCTCGGGCAGGCGGCCTCCTTCTAAGAGGGGCAAGACGCCTGTGCCGGTGACCTCTGTCCATCCAGAGGCGCCGGACAATATGCTGGAAGCGCTTTGCAGCGCTTCCATCAACGAGGAGCACCGCACTATCATGAGTGCGGTGATCCAGAAGGTTCAGTCCGCCAAGAGCGGATTGACTGAAGCCTGTGGCAGCCTTCTAACCAGCTTTGAGGTAAGTGTTTTAAAATGTAGTAGAAATATTACCGCATAGACAGTAGCCCCTGATGCTTTGTTCGGTGTTCACAAAGAAAAGCCGAACAGAGGATCAGATAATATCGCAGGAGTCTAATATAAGTATGTCAATATGCATATGCAGGCTTCGCTGCTGGCGTCCGCCGCACTGACTGCGGAGGTCGCCGTACTGAAGCAGGACCTCGAGGGGTCCAGGAAAGAGCTCGGCCTTGCTAAGAGGCAGCTCGAGGAGAACAAGGGTAAGTAGTACCCCGTCTATAGATATGTATATATGAAAAAGGACGCGATTGCAAAATGACAGGATCATCGTATGTTTGCTAGGGGCCACGACCGAGGTGGCGACCCTGAAGCAAGCGCTAACCAAGGCCAAAGATAAAGCGGCCAAGGAGCGCACCGAGCGAGAGAAGCGCGAGGCTCGGGTGGGCGAGGTGCAGCAAGAGCTCCAAGCTCTCGTGACGAAGCACGAGGCGTTGGAGCTTGACTCGAAGACACGAGAGTCTGAGCTTGTCGCGGCCCTTGAGAGC
>NW_021298724.1:0-1290 GCF_002162155.2 Triticum dicoccoides
GATCTAGCCCTTTGACTTTGCACGGACGGGCTTTGACCAGTGGACCTCCCCAGCCGGTTGTGTTAGGTCAGCCCATAGGAACACTTTGGAGCAACATCCGGGCCAGACCCACAGCAAGATCCCCTCCGTTTAGACCCCACGCGTCCGTTTCCCCCCTTCAGGTGCCGGCGGCGGCGCCGTCCGTGACGGGGGGCACACCCCGGACACGCGTGCCGGGCGTTTGCAACCGCCACAACACTTCCAGACTTGTGAGAGGCCGCCTACGCAAGAATTGGCGGCATGCTAGCCCCCGGAGGCCGCCGGCCACAGCCATAGACGCGCGAAGGGCAATCCGCGTAGAGGGAATTTTTCGGATACTTCTTCATCACCAAAAATTATGAAAAAATACCATCCTTCCTATAGCACATGTGCCCACGTCATGCAAAAAACTCATGATTTTATCGCGCTCCGAGTATTTAGTAATATTGATGCCGCATCGTTACCGCAGAACATCTACTACCGTGTCATCGCCGTCCGTGAGGGGGGGCCATGCACCGGAGACGCGCCCCGCCTCTTCGGACATGCCACCACACCACCCTGCATGTATGAGGGCCCGGTGCGATGCACCGGTGGCATTACTACCCCCAGTGCCCCCGTCCCGCCTAACCCTGTAGCGTTTGACCACGGGATCTAGCCCTTTGACTTTGCACGGACGGGCTTTGACCAGTGGACCTCCCCACCCGGTTGTGTTAAGTCAGCCCATAGGAACACTTTGGAGCAACATCCGGGCCAGACCCATAGCAAGATCCCCTCCGTGTAGACCCCACGCGTCCGTTTCCCCCCTCCAGGTGCCGGCGGCGGCGCCGTTCGTGAGGGGGGGCACACCCCGGACACGCATGCCGGGCGTTTGCAACCGCCACAACACTTCCAGACTTGTGAGAGGCCGCCTACGCAAGATTTGGCGGTATGCTAGCCCCCGGAGGCCGCCGGCCACAGCTGTAGACGCGCGAAGGGCAATCCGCGTAGAGGGAAATTTTCGGATACTTCTCCATCACCAAAAATTATGAAAAAATACCGTCGTTCCTATAGCACATGTGCCCACGTCGTGCAAAAAAACTCATGATTTTATCGCGCTCCGAGTATTTAGTAATATTGATGCCGCATCGTTACCGCAGAACGTCTACTACCGTGTCATCGCCGTCTGTGAGGGGGGCCATGCACCGAAGACGCGTCTCGCCTCTTAGGACATGCCACCACACCATCCCGCATGTATGAGGGCCGGGTGCGATGCTCCGGTGGCATTGCTACCCC
>NW_021298725.1:0-1744 GCF_002162155.2 Triticum dicoccoides
AATTTGGAGTTTAAAGATCTTAATGAAAAATTTGATGAAAGTGGGATTAGAGAGGTCAAAACTTTAAGTAGCGATAAACCCACTCTTTTGGATTTTAAGGATTTTAATTATGATAATTGTTCTTTGATAGATTGTATTTCCTTGTTGCAATCCATGCTTAATTCACCTCATGCTTATATCAAAATAAAGCTTTTACTAAACATATCGTTGATGCTATGATGAAATCTTTTGAAGAAAAACTTGAGTTGGAAGTTTCTATCCCTAGAAAGCTTTATGATGAATGGGAACCTACTATTAAGATTAAAATTAAATATTATGAGTGAAATGTTTTGTGTGATTTGGGTGCTAGTGTTTCCACTATTCCAATAACTTTATGTGATATGCTTGGTTTCCACAAATTTGATGATTGTTCTTTGAATTTGCATCTAGCGGATTCCACTATTAAGAAACCTATGGGAAGGATCAATGATGTTCTTATTGTTGCAAATAGGAATTATGTGCCCGTAGATTTTATTGTGCTTGATATAGATTCAATCCTACGTGTCCTATTATTCTTGGTAGCCCTTTTCTTAGAACGATTGGTGCAATATTGATATGAAAGAAGGAAACATTAGATTTCAATTTCTGTTAAAGAAGGGCGAGGAACACTTTCCAAGAAAGAAAATTAAGTTGCCATATGAATCTATTATGAGGGCTACTTATGGATTTAATACCAAAGATGACAATACCTAGATCTATGTTTTATGCCTAGCTAGGGGCGTTAAACAATAGCGCTTTTTGGGAGGCAACCCAATTTTTATTTCTATGTTTTTTATTTTTGGTTCCGTTTTTAATAAATACACATTATTACTTCTGTAGTGATTGTGTTTTGGTGTTTTAATTAGTGTTTGAGCCAAGTAAGACCTTTGGGATACTTCGGTATGTCATTGATTTGATCTTGCTGAAAAATAGAAAGTTTTACACCCAGTAACAGACTTGATCTGAGCTGCTGGAACATGATAAAATCCTGAATTTTTTACACAGTATTCATATATGAATTGCCTATGTTGTCTTAATTGTTCGGAATTTTTGGAGTTCCATAAGTATACTAAATTTCTAGATCACTACAGACTGTTCTGTTTTTTACAGATTCTATTTTCTATGTGTTGTTTGCTTATTTTGATAAATCTATGGGTAGTATCAGTGGGTATGAACCATGGAGAAGTTGGAATACAATAGATATTACACCAATATAAATTTAGAATGAGTTCACCACATTACCTAAAGTGGTGATTTATTTTATTATACTAACGGATCTCATGAGTTTTCTGTTGAGTTTTGTGTTGTCAAGTTTACAAGTTTTGGGTAAAGATTTGATGGACTATAGAATAAGGAGCAGCAAGAGCCTAAGCTTCAGGATGCCCAAGGCACCCCAAGGTAATATTCAAGGACAACCAACCATCTAAGATTGGGGATGACCTGGATGGCATCCCTCTTTTCGTCTTCAATCCATCGGTAAATTTACTTGAGGCACTAATAGCGGAGAACAAACGAAGAGATTATTGTAGGGTACGAAACCACCTCAAAGTTATTCTTTCTAATCGATATATTGGGCTATTCCTATAAGTGTCACAAACATCCCTAGAGTTCGTACTACCATAACACCTTAAGACACACATCAACCAAAACCCTAATCTCACCCAGATACTCCAATGTCACCACAAGTATCCGCGGGTTTGATTATACGATATGCATCACACAATCT
>NW_021298726.1:0-970 GCF_002162155.2 Triticum dicoccoides
AAAGCTCCAGCAATCCTTCTGAGGACTGGAGTGAGCATCTCGGAGTTGGAATGTATGCTTTGATGATGATCAAAGATTTTGGGTGTATACAAAGTTTATGAGAAACTTGTATTTCCAAAGAAGTGAGTGGGAGCACTATAGAATTTCTGATGAGTATATGTTGTTGACATATTAATGATCAGAAATGACGTAGAATTTCTGGAAAGCATATAGGGTTATTTGGAAAGTGTTTTCAATGGAAAACCTGGATTAAGCTACTTGAACATTGAGCATCAAGATCTATAAGGATAGATCAAAAACGCTTAATAGTACTTTCAAATGAGCACATGCCTTGACGTGATCTTGAAGGTGTTCAAGATGGATCAGTCAAAGAAGGAGTTCTTGCCTGAGTTGTAAGGTATGAAGTTAAGACTTAAAGCTCGACCATGGCAGAATAGAGAGAAAGGAACGAAGGTCGTCCCCTATGCTTAAGACATAGGCTCTACAGTATGCTATGCTGTGTACCGCACCTGAAGTGTGCTTTACCATGAGTCAGTCAAGGGGTACAAGAGTGATCCAAGAATGGATCACGGGACAGCGGTCAAAGTTATCCTTAGTAACTAGTGGACTAAGGAATTTTCTCGATTATGGAGGTGGTAAAAGAGTTCGTCGTAAAGGGTTACGTCGATGCAAGCTTAACACCTATCCGGATAGCTCTGAGTAGAGATACCGGATACGTATAATGGAGCAACAATTTAGAATAGCTCCAAGTAGAACAGTTATTTGGAATAGCTCCAAATAGAACGTGGTAGCTGCATCTAGGAGATGACATAGAGATTTGTAAAGCACACACGGATCTGAAAGGTTCAGACCCGTTGACTATAACCTCTCTCACAAGCATAACATGATCAAACCCAGAACTCATCGAGTGTTAATCACATGGTAAATGTGAACTAGATTATTGACTCTAGTAAACTCTTTGGGTGTTAGT
>NW_021298727.1:0-1066 GCF_002162155.2 Triticum dicoccoides
TAAAGTGAATGTGGTTGTCTCTAATGCCTAACCCATGAACGATAGTGGTAATTCGATAAGAGACATCATGGTACGCACCATATCCAATAGGGTGCAACTATGATGTTCGGACACACCATCACACTATGGTGTTCCAGGCGGTATTAATTGCGAAACAATTTCCACAATGTCTTAATTGTGTGCCAAAACTCGTAACTCAGATATTCATCTCTATGATCATATCATAGACATTTTATCCTCTTGTCACAATGATCTTCTACTTCCCTCTGAAATTACTTGAACCATTCAATAATTCAGACTTGTGTTTCATCAAGTAAATATTCTCAACATCTACTCGAATCATCTGTGAAGTAAGAACATAATGATATTCACTGCATGCCTCAGCACTCATTGGACTGCACACATCAAAATGTGTTGCTTCCAACAAGTTGCTATCTTGTTCCATTTTACTAAAACCGAGGCTTTTCAGTCATCTTGCCTATGTGGTATGATTTGCATATCTCAAGTGATCCAAAATCAAGTGAGTCCAAACGATCCATTTGCATGGAGTTTCTTCATGCGTATATACCAATAGACATGGTTCGCATGTCTCAAACTTTTCAAAAATGAGTGAGTCCAAAGATCCATCAACATGGAGCTTCTTCATGCGTTTTATACCATTATGACTTACATGGCAGTGCCACAAGTAAGTGGTACTATCATTACTATCTTATATCTTTTGGCATGAAAATGTGTATCACTACGATCAAGATTCAATAAACCATTCCTTTAGGTGCAAGAGCACTTATTCAGGTTTAATACTAATCTTGATGGTAGAGGGAGCGTGCGATGTTAGATCACATCAAACTTGGAAACACTTCCAACACATATCGTCAGCTCACCTTTAGCCAGTCTCCGTTTTATTCCGTAGCTTTTATTTCGAGTTACTAACACTTAGCAACCGAACCGGTATCCAATACCCTGGTGCTACTAGGAGTACTAGTAAAGTACACATTAACATAATGTATATCCAATATACTTCTATCGACCTTGCCAGCCTTCTCATCTACCAAGTATCTAGGGTAAT
>NW_021298728.1:0-2217 GCF_002162155.2 Triticum dicoccoides
GTTTGGGGTAAAAGGGACAAATGAGACGGCCCAGTGCGCGATGGCCCGGGCCCATCTTGTCCGTTTTGTGTTCGCGCCGACCCATTTCGAGCGCAAACTTACGCAGGTTTTGGGGCGCGACGGACACCAAACGAACGCGCGCCTCGTCCGCGTCGGGGCCGCGTGGCAGGCGGCCACCTACCTCCCACCCGCCCACATCAATGCGCACGGGCGGGCGGCCCCACCTGTCATCCGCACATCGAAAGGTCGCCGTCCTTGTTTAAGTGGAAGCCGTGGACCGGTCGTCATCCACACTGCCCCACGCCACCCCGCGGCCTCCTCGAAACCCGGCAGCCAAACCCTAGCCAAGAAGTCGCCGGCCGGCCGGCCGCAGCCATGGGGCTCTGGAACTACGGCCGCAAAGGCAAGCACGACCGCGAGGCTGGCCCCTCGTCGAGGCATCACCGCGGCTCGGTGAAGAAGGAGGAGCCGGCCTCGCCACCACGCTGGGCCCCGTGCCGGCCGCGTTCTCCATAGCACCCACACCCACCGGTGAGCGCGACCGGCACACTAGTAGAAAAACACCTAATAGTCCCGGTTCGTGAGGGCCTTTAGTCCCGGTTCATGAACCGGGACTAATGGGTCGTTACTAATACCTCCACCCATTAGTCCCGGTTCAAACAAGAACCGGGACTAATGTGCCTCCACGTGGCTCTGTGCGCCCAGCCCAGTCAGTGGGCCTTTGGTCCCGGTTGGTGGCACCAGCCGGGACCAAAAGTCCATGTTTTTTTTGGAAAGTGGCTGCTTTAGGGGTTTTGGGGTTATTTTTAGGTTGTTATATTAGCTAGCTAATAGAGAGAAGTGTCCTCTCTTATATCTTCATCCTTGGTTTACCAACGCTGCTGCTATATATGTTCATTTTAACCGCTGATATAATAACTCATGCATGCTCGCATACGTCAGCATATATAATAACAAGTACTCGTCCTATACTAATCATGCATCATCATACAACTTCTACTCGTTATTAATAATAAGTCATACGATCATCATCCTCATAGTCATCGAACCCAACCCTACATAATTGTTCTTAACACATGATCATCAGTATCAGGTAGGACCTAAACACCCTTAAGGTAAAATAGCATAAAACAATATAGACCCTGACTCTCCATTATGAAGAATGGCGATCATCCTGTCTCCAATTTTTGCCCTTCGCTGAACGTTGCTTCCAAGAAGCTCCTTACGACTGTCCATACATTTTTTCCATTCTTTGATTGTCATGTCTCCACTTCTTTTAGAAATCCGGTATGGACAGTTGAGATTCGTAGGACGACTTGGTTGTATGTTCAAAACATGAAGGCTACCGTGTGTATACATCTGATGAGGCACACAATCATTCGGGATTATCTGTTGAAAAACATAGTAATAACTTCGTAGTTAGCAATGATATGATGTACTAGTTTTAGAAGTGTGCAAAAAGATGCACGGATGTTGTAATAGTAAAAAATCTTACCATGTTATCTCCATGGTAGTTACCGTAGTTCAACACGTGCACTAGTGGCACGTATTGACCATAATGTTGAGGAGTTTGATTGTAGACATTGTAATTCTCAAGATCAGTACAAAATGCGACCAGATGATTTTTCTCCTGATAAGTTAGTTCGGAGCCTTCGGTGTAGTAGGTTCTGTCTACCATCTTCCGCACATTCTTTGAAGAATGAAAATAAGCTGCCAATGGAGAATAAGTTGTCAACTATTTTGAAATAAACAATATAAATTACTTAATAACTATGTTAAGCTCACATGGGGGAAGAATTGGAGGTGTATCCACAAGGACGAAAATCGTAGGTCTCTCTTGCTCGATTGTAGGATCACCAAGATCCATGGTAACAAGCATACCCTCATCAAAACCATACATCTTGCAAACTGCTTCCCAATTTTTGCAACCAAAATGGGTTACACTCTGAGCATTGTACAACTTTACTTGAAAATCCACACCATGATGGGTACTTAGGATAATTTTTTTGGTTTGGAAACTTTCATGGTCTTCAAAACCCATCCTCTCCAAGACATAGCGTCTTGCAAAGCATGGGATAAGCTAGTCGAATTGGAAAAGATGAAAAATATTGTCATGATTAAAATAGTTGAAGTCATGAGTAATTACGAAAAAAAACTATTATCGTCGGTTGCGTACCGTATGAACATCAAAGGTCTCCTCGAGCTTAATGCTGAAGC
>NW_021298729.1:0-3778 GCF_002162155.2 Triticum dicoccoides
TCGTGGTATCAGCCGAAGCACTTCAGACGTCAGCGACGGAGCGGCCCGCGCCGGATTGGAACGTAAGCCTGCTCTTGTATTAAGGGGGCTAGTTCTGCTTCCGGCCGCCCTCGCAACGTGCAGGTGTGCTATGGGCGATGGGCCCAGACCCCTGTGCGCTTAGGTTTAGACCGGCGTGCTGGCCTCTCTGTTTTGCCTAGGTGGGGCTGCGACGTGTTGATCTTCCGAGGCCGGGCATGACCCAGGAAAGTGTGTCCGGCCAAATGGGATCGAGCGTGTTGGGTTATGTGGTGCACCCCTGCAGGGAAGTTAATCTATTCGAGTAGCCGTGATCTTCGGTAACAGGACGACTTGGAGTTGTACCTTGACCTTATGACAACTAGAACCGGATAATTAATAAAACACACCCTTCCAAGTGCCAGATACAACCGGTGGTCGCTCTCCCTCAGGGATATGAGGAGGGGATCGCCGGGTAGGATTATGCTATGCGATGCGACTGGAGATGCGCTTGGAGATGCTACCTGGATATGCTACTTGGAGATGCTACTTGGAGGACTTCAATCTACACTCTTTTACTTGATGCAAGACGGAGGCTGCCAAAAGCGTAGTCTTCGACAGGATTAGCTATCCCCCTCTTATTCTGGCATTCTGCAGTTCAGTCCACTGATATGGCCTCCTTACACATATACCCATGCATATGTAGTGTAGTTCCTTGCTTGCGAGTACTTTGGATGAGTACTCACGGTTGCTTTCTCCCCCCCTTTTCCCCTTTTCCTTTCTTTCTGGTTGTCGCAACCAGATGCTGGAGCCCTGGAGCCAGACGCCACCGTCGACGACGACCCCTACTACACCGGAGGTGCCCCTACTACGTGCAGCCCGCTGACGACGACCTGGAGTAGTTTAGGAGGATCCCAGGCAGGAGGCCTGCGCCTCTTTCGATCTGTATCCCAGTTTGTGCTAGCCTTCTTAAGGCAAACTTGTTTAACCTATGTCTGTACTCAGATATTGATGCTTCCGCTGACTCGTCTATGATCGAGCACTTGTATTCGAGCCCTCGAGGCCCCTGGCTTGTATTATGATGCTTGTATGACTTATTTTATTTGTAGAGTTGTGTTGTGATATCTTCCCGTGAGTCCCTGATCTTGATCCTACACATTTGCGTGCATGATTAGTGTACGATTAAATCGGGGGCGTCACAAGTTGGTATCAGAGCCGACTGCCTGTAGGAATCCCCCTTCCACACTCCTTGGCCGAAGTCGAGTCTAGACATTGCAAAAACTTTTACTAACTTGGCTGTGTGCCTTACGGGCCCACGTTGCCATCGGGTGGTAGTAGGATCTTTTATTCCTCGACCTTTACTTTGGGACTCTGAGCTCTCTTCTATTCGGGTTAAATGATTTTGCTAAAAACAAAACTAACTTTAGGTTCTCGCAAGTACTTTCTCCCGGAGAGCCACTTGTTACGGATAACCGCCTGCTGCACCAGAAGATTTCGAGATACTCTACGATGTACCCTGGAGACTATGTGCCATCGCTTTTGCAATTCACTTCCATCGATAAATCCCTCTGGATAACTACTTACACCTATCGTTCATATTGTCATCCCCAGTTGCTTTTGTTATTACAAAATGTCCTGAAATACTCTTCGGTATTCCGAGAATTCTTTACGCTTACTGCCCTGCAGTTCCTTGCTGCATGAATACCCCTACGGATAATTAATCGCGCTTGCCGAGTATCCGCTCATCCCCAGTTGTTCTTGTGTTTCACAAAAGTCTTCAAAATAATATTCGATCTTCCGAAAATCCTCTGGAGCCTTTGGCTCTTGAAATTCTTGCTTGCTTGCATTATGGTTAATCCCATAACTCTCGTAGTCTTATTGACATTCCTTGTCATTATCATTTTTGAGTCTGTTGACTCAATATGTTTGCGAATACACGCAATCATCTTTGATCCTTATAAGTTACTTTTCCGGCTGAGCTGCCATTCTTTTAACTGGAATTGGTTCTCGACCAATCCAATTGTCGTTGATTGTACCATAAGGCTATTCAACTTATCCATCCCTAATCAGAGCATTGCTTTTGACCCCTTGATTTGGAAATCATAATTCCTTTGCATTTGACAATTGAATTAGTCAGTTGTTTCTATAATCTGATCTCCTTGCAATCTTCTTCCTCTAGTTGAGTACCGATGCTCACGTCAGATCCCTTGTGGACCACCAGATCCTTTGTTGGATTTTATCTGACAACGCCCTTCATATTCAATAACCTTGTGAGCCTTTCCTCTGATACATAATGCCTTTGGTAAATTGTATCCTCTGCTCTCTTAACCATGCTCTGTCTTCGAGCTTGAGTTAATTACTTCTAAAGATTCTGGTATATGATTCTAAGATGCCCCGATGGATTGAACCTATGCCTTCCTTAATAGGTGTGAACTCGAAAGTTTTCACGAGTCGTACTCTTCTGGTATTTTGCCAGATAGAATTTCAAAACTACAACTTCATTGAGCGCGAGAAGTGAATGAAAGGTTGTGCATTGGAGAAGTGGGAGTCGACCTTGAACTTTGTGTTCATGCCCATGGACACGATACACATCTTCTCATCGAAGCTTCTTTTAAAATTAATTATTCCATTGATATAAGATCATCTTATATCTGGGGTCTGGCCTTTTTGCAATCTTGGTTCCGACCATGTTCTCCTTTAAATACCATTTCTCGTGCAAGTTTAAGCACTTGTCTTATGCAGAGCAATGCCCCGGTCCAACCTCTACTTCGATCTGTCATCGAGTATTACCCCATGGTATCTCGAGATTATTATGGAACTGCCTAAATTTTTATGAGTTCATCAAGTAATACCTTCTCACTGATTCAAATTTTTCACGGGCTCTGAGTTATTAAAAACTCAAAGACACCGATAACTGAATCGAGTTCGCATTGCGATTCAACAAGTATTTGAACCCATCACTGCTTACAAATTTATTAATCCTTCAAGTCGTTCCTAGCCTGATCGGCTATATCATTATCGAGCTAATTTTAACTGTGCTACCCGGTCCTTCTTCCGGAGCACAACTTTCGATGATGAGCTAGACTTACGTCGATCTTCCTTGTCATATCATTTCGCTTTGAACATCAAGCTTGATTTCGAGTTTGTGTTGTACCCTTGGTTCCAATAACCTTTCACTTCATCATTACTTTGACTTGATGTCGTCGCCGATCGATTACATCTTCATGAACTCTCGCGGCAACGGTGTCGTGATCATCAACATTCTGAGTTCATCCAGGATATCAATTGAATTCATGATGAGAAATACCATCCTTGCCCTCGATGAATTGTATTATCATCGACCACTTTATTGCCTTCCCACCAACACAAGCTTGTTCATGTTTGGTGTTATACCTTGAGTTCCTTGCTATCCTGCAATTGTTCTTCTTTACCTTGGAGTATTACCATCCTTTATGTCAAGAATGTTCTGAGATTTGTTCCACCTCTTGAGAATTCTTGACATGGAAATACTTCTCACCATCACCATTCTTTCTTGGTCCCCGTGTTAATTCTAACAAGTGAACGGTGTTGTTTGGATTCTTTCCTTCTAGCAACCCTATTTTTGAAGTTAATGGTCGAAAGTTTATTCTTAGGCTATTGATTATTGAATCACCATTCTGACATTGGTCGTGCAACCCAACCCATATTTCGGGCGCACCCTTCAACCAATGTTTAATTGTGTATGTTTTCCTCGAGCATACTTCCTTATATCATTTGATCTGACAAATGTTATCTCCTTGTT
>NW_021298730.1:0-1145 GCF_002162155.2 Triticum dicoccoides
TTAAGAAAATGTGGAATAGTTTCACAACTCACGCCGCCTGGAACACCTCAGCGTAATGGTGTGTCCGAACGTCGTAATCGCACTCTGTTAGATATGGTGCGATCTATGATGTCTCTTACCGATTTACCGCTTTCTTTTTGGGGCTATGCTTTAGAGACTGCCGCATTCACTTTAAATAGGGCTCCGTCGAAATCCGTTGAGACGACACCGTATGAATTATGGTTTGGGAAGAAACCTAAGCTGTCGTTTCTAAAAGTTTGGGGATGCGATGCTTATGTCAAGAAACTTCAACCTGAAAAGCTCGAACCCAAATCGGAGAAATGCGTCTTCATAGGATACCCAAAAGAAACTATTGGGTACACCTTCTACCTCAGATCCGAAGGCAAGATCTTTGTTGCCAAGAATGGGTCTTTTCTGGAGAAAGAGTTTCTCTCGAAAGAAGTAAGTGGGAGGAAAGTAGAGCTTGATGAAGTATTACCTCTTGAACCGGAAAATGGCGCAACTCAAGAAAATGTTCCTGAGGTGCCTGCACCGACTAGAGAGGAAGTTAATGATAATGATCAAGATACTTCTGATCAAGCTCCTACTGAAATTCGAAGGTCCACAAGGACACGTTCCGCACCAGAGTGGTACGGCAACCCTGTCTTGGAAATCATGCTGTTAGACAATGGTGAACCTTCGAACTATGAAGAAGCGATGGCGGGCCCGGATTCCGACAAATGGCTAGAAGCCATGAAATCCGAGATAGGATCCATGTATGAAAACAAAGTATGGACTTTGACTGACTTGCCCGTTGAACGGCGAGCCATAGAAAATAAATGGATCTTTAAGAAGAAGACAGACGCGGATGGTAATGTGACCATCTATAAAGCTCGGCTTGTCGCTAAGGGTTATCGACAAGTTCAAGGGGTTGACTACGATGAGACTTTCTCACCGGTAGCGAAGCTGAAGTCCGTCCGAATCATGTTAGCAATTGCCGCATTCTATGATTACGAAATATGGCAAATGGACGTCAAAACGGCATTCCTTAATGGTTTCCTTAAGGAAGAATTGTATATGATGCAGCCGGAAGGTTTTGTCGATCCTAAGAATGCTGACAAAGTGTGCAAGCTCCAACGCTCGATTTATGGGCTGGTGCAAGCATC
>NW_021298731.1:0-1168 GCF_002162155.2 Triticum dicoccoides
ACATGCAAGTCGTGATTCCTATTACAATAGCATGAACATCTCATACATCACATATAGATCATTCATCATTCATCACAACTTTGGCCATATCATATCACAAACCACTTGCTGCAAAAACAAGTTAGACGTCCTCTAATTGTTGTTGCAAGTTTTACGTGGCTGAATTAGGGTTCTAGCAAGAACGTTTTCTTACCTACGTTAAAGCCACAACGTGATTTGTCAACTTCTATTTACCCTTCATAAGGACCCTGTTCATCGATTCCGCTCCAACTAAAGTAGGAGAGACAGACACCCGCCAGCCACCTTATGCAACTAGTGCATGTTAGTCGGTGGAACCGGTCTCACGTAAGCGTACGTGTAAGGTTGGTCCGGGCCGCTTCATCCCACAATACCGCTGAAGCAAGAAAGGACTAGTAACGGCAAGAGAGTTGACAAATCTACGCCCACAACAAATTGTGTTCTACTCGCGCAAGAAGAACTACGCAAAGACCTAGCTCATGATGCCACTGTTGGGGAACGTTGCAGAAAACAAAAAATTTCCTACTCGTTTCACCAAGATCATCTAGGAGTTCATCTAGCAACGAGTGATTAGATGCATCTACATACCTTTGTAGATCGCGAGCGGAAGCGTTCAAAAGAACGGTGATGATGTAGTCGTACTCGACGTGATCCAAATCACCGATGACCAGCGCCGAACGGACGGCACCTCCGCGTTCAACACACGTACGGAACAGCCACGTCTCCTCCTTCTTGATCCAGCAAGGGAGGGAGGAGAGGTTGAGGGAGATGGCACCAGCAGCAGCACGACGGCGTGGTGTTGATGGAGCTGCAGTACTCCGGTAGAGCTTCGCTAAGCACTATGGAGGTTGAGGAGGTGTTGGGGAGGGAGAAGGAGGCAACCAAAGGCCAAGGCGTTCAGGTATGAAGTCCCTCCTCTCCCCCACTATATATAGGGGTGCCAAGGGGGGGTGGCCGGCCCTAGGAGATTCAATCTCCTAGGGGGTGCGGCGGCCAAGGGGGGGTTTCCCTCCCCCCCAAGGCACCTAGGAGGTGCCTTACCCTCCTAGGACTCTTGCCCCCTTGAACCCTAGGCGCATGGGCCTATGTGGGGCTGGTGCCCTTGGCCCATTAGGCCAAGGCGCACCCCCTTACAGCCCATGTGGCCCCC
>NW_021298732.1:0-1312 GCF_002162155.2 Triticum dicoccoides
GAGAACATGGGATTGTATCGATATGATCAAATGGTTGGTTGCTTGCCTGATGGTTCGATGCTCGGATATGATTCTTCGTTAGGGTAATCACGGTACTCCTCGGAGACAGAACCTGTCGCAAAGGACATCGGTACACAAGCATCACCAAACAATGTGCAACAATATGATGCATGCATGAAACATGGCAATATGAGTGTGTTGGGCTAATGCAACTAAAACCAGAAGGGTTTGAACAAATTTGAATCAAAGATTCAAATTTCAAACTCAAACATGGCCTTTTTAAGTGCTTTTCCTTATTCTGCTTAAAACATCAATTTAACTTGTTTGATCATGCATGAAAATAGTACAGATGGATAGATTGGATTTTTCTGATCATTTTTCATATATAATTTGTCCAATTTGGAGTTACAGAATAAAAGTTATGAATTTTTGAAGTTTAAATAATATTCTGGAATTTCCTGATTTAATTTAAATCCAGAAAATCAATTACTGCGTCAGCATGACGTCAGCAGGTCAACTGCGGCTGGCTGAAGTCAAACCTGACGTGTGGGGGCCACACGTCAGTGACAGGGGGGGTTAAACAGGTTTAAATTAATCCTAATTAGGGATTAGTGGCGCTGGGGCCCACTGTCAGTGTCAGGGGGGTTGACTAACAGTAGTTAGCGCTAACCTAACCACCTGGCCGACAGGGCCCACGCGTCAGTGACCCTGGGGGGTCAAACCCCAGGTCGGACAAGTCAAACCCCACCGGCGACATGACGCCGGCGAGGTCCGAGACGGCGGCGAAAGTGCTTTTTGCCATTCCGGCAACCAAATGGACGGCGGAAGGCATCTAGGTGTTGCTGAGGTTGAGCCGCGACTATTGGTGGTGGTGGTTGGGCTCGGGGTGGCCGGAGGTGACGACGGCGAGCTCGGCTGCGGCGGCCGGAGTTCGGGTGCGGTCGGAAACGGCGTTGCAGGGCGTTAGGGGAGGTGTTGGTGCGTGCTACGTGCTCCTAGTGAGGTGTGGAGCACGATGGTGTGCTTGGTTGGGCGCTACGGCGACCGTGGCCACGACGGCGACATAGTCGGCGGCGTGGAGCTCTCGGTCGAGGTGGGGCTAGGGCCTAGAGGTCGGGAGAGACCAGGGAAGAAGGGGGAAACGCTCCGGGGGCTCACCGCGGTTGCAGTGGGCGTCGAAGCGGGCTCGGGGACGCGCCGGAGACGACGAATTTGACGGCGACGGTGGTCGGAGTCCGAAGAGGGGAACGGCGACGTGGCGGCGATGCAGGGCTTCCGGGGAGCTGTGGAGCGGTGGGGAGGAAGAGGGAGT
>NW_021298733.1:0-2204 GCF_002162155.2 Triticum dicoccoides
CTATGCACTTAAGACCTGGCGACATTACCTTCTCGGTAATCGTTGCGAAATATTCACTGATCACCAAAGTCTGAAGTACATCTTCACCCAACCGGATCTGAATCTTAGGCAAAGACGTTGGGTTGAATTGATCACAGACTTCGACTTAGGAATAACCTACACCCCAGGGAAAGCCAACGTCATGGCTGATGCGCTAAGTCGTAAATCTTATTGTAACAACCTGATGTTACAACAAAGTCAACCGCTTCTCCATGAGGAATTTCGGAAGCTTAACCTTCACATTGTACCTCAAGGTTTTCTTTCCACCTTGGTGGCAAAACCTACCCTTACGGATCAAATTATCAAAGCACAGAAGGTAGATCCGGGAATCTCCCGCATCAAGAGAAACATTCAGAAAGGAATTGCGAATTGTTTCTCCGTTAATGATCAAGGAGTCGTATACTTCGGGGATCGACTAGTGGTTCCCAAGGTGCGCAACCTGAGGCGATTGATCCTTAAGGAAGCTCATGAATCTCCTCTCACCATTCATCCCGGTAGTACTAAGATGTATCAGGACCTACGCCAGAGGTTCTGGTGGACTAGGATGAAGAGAGAAATTGCTCAGTATATTGCCAATTGCGACGTCTGTCGTCGTGTAAAAGCAGAGCATCAATGGCCTGCTGGCACCCTTCAACCCTTAGCTATTCCTGAATGGAAATGGGATAAGATTGGTATGGATTTCATTACCGGTTTTCTCCGGACCAAAAGAGGGAATAATGCTATTTTCGTCGTGGTCGATCGTCTTTCCAAAGTAGCTCATTTCTTACCTGTTCGTGAGAGTATAACCGCTAGTCAGCTGGCAGACTTATACATCTCCCGAATAGTGTCCCTCCATGGTGTTCCTTTGGAAATCAATTCGGATCGAGGAAGTCTTTTCACCTCTCGATTTTGGGAAATTTTCCAAAACGCTATGGGAACTCGTCTCTTCTTTAGCACTGCTTTCCACCCTCAGTCAAGTGGTCAAGTGGAACGCGTCAACCAAATTCTAGAAGACATGCTTCGAGCCTCTGTTATCTCGTTCGGAATGGACTGGGAGAAGTGCCTTCCATTTGCCGAATTCTCTTACAACAACAGCTATCAATCTAGCTTGGGTAAAGCCCCTTTTGAAGTTCTCTATGGACGACGATGTCGAACACCCCTTAACTGGTCAGAGACCGGGGAAAGACAATTCTTTGGCCCGGATATGATTCAGGAAGCAGAAGAACAAGTTCGTATCGTTCGTGAAAAGTTGAAAACAGCCCAATCTCGTCAAAAGAGTCAATATGACCGAAAACATAAGGCTATGACTTTCGAGGTTGACGAGAAGGCTTATCTTCGGGTCACCCCTCTGAAGGGAACCCATCGTTTCGGTATCAAAGGCAAATTGGCTCCTTGTTACATTGGACCTTTTCGCATTCTTGCCAAACGAGGAGAAGTTGCCTACCAGTTGGAACTACCTCCGCACCTCTCTAGAGTTCACGATGTCTTCCACGTTTCTCAACTCAGGCGTTGCTTCTCGGATCCTATCCGTGAAGTGGACCACGAAACGCTTGATCTCCAAGATAATCTTACCTATCGAGAGTATCCCATCCGTATCCTCGATCAAGCCGAGCATACCACGCGACGTCATAATATCAAGTTTCTCAAGGTTCAATGGTCGCACCATTCTGAAGATGAAGCAACTTGGGAAAGGGAGGATCGTCTTCGACTCGAGTATCCCGCCTTCTTCTCGGAGGAACCCAAATCTCGGGACGAGATTCTTTTGAGTGGGGGTGAGTTGTCACACCCTAGCTAGTCATGCATTAGAGTGTTGCATCATGTTTACTCTTTCATCAGAAACTTGAAATGGGGATGACAGAACCCCCAGTCCCCTCTGAAACCAACTAGGGTTACTAAAACAAATTTTCAATGAACCTGAAATGCCCTTCTAAAATGCCCATCATTTTTGCCTTGGTTCAGAACCTCTGCCAAAAATGGTGCACACTTTTCTAGGCCATCCTAGGGTTCTTGAGTTAAATCATAACTATTTGAATTTGGGCATTTAAAATAATATAAAATATTTAAATGCTCAAATATCTCCAAACTAAAATGTTTCATGTTGGAAATAATCCAACTATGAGCCAGGAGTAGTTTGGTGAATTTTGGAGTTGCCTAGGTATTTTATTTAATTCAACAAAGTTGCAGTT
>NW_021298734.1:0-1020 GCF_002162155.2 Triticum dicoccoides
AAAAGTAGTTTTAATGCATGATGTTGCCTCTAGGCACTTGTAGGAGTAGTTTCTATCAATATTGTTGAGTTTGGTTCACTTTTATTTTGAGTTACTAAAAATTTCAGAAATTTTTCAGAGGAAGAAATATGTTTAGGAAAATGTATCAAGGTGGTTCTTCAAGAAATCAAGGACCCAGGCCTGCAATACGCGATGCGGATGAGGAACCACCAAGAGAAGCTCAAGTGCGGCCTTGTGAATGGCCATTAGAGGATTTCATGGTCCAAGCAGGAATTAAGGAGGAATTTGATGCATATGTGCGTAATGCTGAACTCAAGGGCTTCATGCTAGATAAGTGCCCTCAATACTATCACCTAATTGTTTCCTTTGTGAGAAGGTTCAAATTTCCATCTTCACGTAGTTCTCAAACTGTCCTATTTGATCTTTATCATAAATCTTATACCATGGACTTAGAAGATTTTAACACTGCTTGTAAACTTCCACAGTGGGGTAATGTTAGTGAACCTCGCAAATCTGAATATAGTGACTTTCTTGCTAGTATAACTGTGGGGGGGGGGGTCTAGGGAAATCATGCAAGCTACCATAGGGAGCATTCATTTTCCTTCTATACATTATTTTGCTCTCTTCATAGGTAGATGCATTAATGGTAAGGATGAAGCATGTCACATGTGTGTGCCAGATCTTAGTGTTCTCAAGAGTGCTATATTAGGAGATAGACAATATAACTTGGGGGCCATTGTTGCACGTAGGTTGCATAATAATAGAATTAATGGAGATTTCTTTGGTGGAATTTATGCAACCCGTCTAGCTAATTTTCTTGAGATACCCATATGTGGATATGATATTGAGTTGCCTCATGTTTATTTAGATTATGAGGCTATGGTTCGTCATCAGTTTGTTGAGAGGAACGATCAGTTCCTCCAGTACCGACTAATCTTTGACAGACGACGCACCTATCACGTCGCTCTCCCTGCTCCTACTTTCTTTGACTTTCAGGCAAATGGGAGATATTTTATAACC
>NW_021298735.1:0-1117 GCF_002162155.2 Triticum dicoccoides
TTGATCTCCATCGTAGCATCATTGTCGTCTCGCCAATCTTATGCTTCCACGACTATCGCTACCCTTTAGTGATAAAGTAAAGCATTACAGCGCGATTGCATTGCATATAATAAAGCGACAACCATATGGCTCCTGCCGGTTGCCGATAACTCGGTTACAAAACATGATCATCTCATACAATAAAATTTAGCATCATTTCTTGACCATATCACATCACAACATGCCCTGCAAAAACAAGTTAGACGTCCTCTACTTTGTTGTTGCATGTTTTACGTGACTGCTACGGGCTTAAGCAAGAACCAATCTTACCTACGCATCAAAAACCACAACGATAGTTTGTCAAGTTGGTGCTATTTTAACCTTCGCAAGGACCGGGCGTAGCCACACTCAGTTCAACTAAAGTTGGAGAAACTGTCACCCGCAAGCCACCTATGTGCAAAGCACGTCGGGAGAACCGGTCTCGCATAAGCGTACGCGTAATGTCGGTCGGGCCGCTTCGTCCAACAATACCGCCGAACCAAACTATGACATGCTGGTAAGCAATATGACTTATATCGCCCACAACTCACTTGTGTTCTACTCGTGCATATAACATCAACATATAAAACCTAGGCTCGGATGCCACTGTCGGGTTCCGTAGTAATTTCAAAAAATTTCCTACGCTCACGCAAGATCATGGTGATGCATAGCAACGAGAGGGGAGAGTATGATCTACGTACCCTTGTAGATCGACAACGGAAGCGTTTAGTTGATGTAGTCGTACGTCTCCACGGCCCGACCGATCAAGCACTGAAACTACGACACCTCCGAGTTCTAGCACACGTTCAGCTCGATGACGATCCCCGGACTCCGATCCTGCAAAGTGTCGGGGAAGAGTTCCGTCAGTACGACGGCGTGGTGACGATCTTGATGTACTACTGCAGCAGGGCTTCGCCTAAGCACCGCTACAATATTATCGAGGACTATGGTGGAAGGGGGCGCCGCACACGGCTAAGAATATGATCACGTGGATCAACTTGTGTTGTTCGGGGGTGCCCCTGCCTCCGTATATAAAGGCTCAAGGGGGGGTGCGGCCGGCCTAGGAGAGGCGCGCCAGGAGGAGTCCTACTCCCTCTGG
>NW_021298736.1:0-1508 GCF_002162155.2 Triticum dicoccoides
TTGATGCGCATTGGTTTGAATTTGTGTTTGCAGTCAGTTCGGGGATGAACTTTGAGGGTGAATTTGAGGTCGCGGTAGTTGCCATTGAACCCTAGATCTAGTTAGTTGGGTTTTGAAACTGTAGTATGAGGCGAACTTGGTAGTTTGATTAACTATCATGATTGTGTGGCAACTAACTCCTTGAACAAATGTGATAGTTGCCACAAACGTGTTTTCCTTTGCGGCAACAAATTACTGAAATAACTGTGATAGTTGCCACATATAAGCTTTTGCACGGGGCAACTTTTTTTGTTGAATGACTGTGATAGTTGCCACACATACGCTCTTCCATGTGGCAACTGAATTTGCTGACTTACTGTGATAGTAGCCACTAACATGCTTTTTCATTGTGGCGTCAAATTTTTCTGAATGATTTGTGGTAGTTACCACATTGTGATAGTCGCCACAATCTGTAGTCAATGCAGTTTCAGCAGCCAACTACACTGGACGGCAACTAATGTGCACTTCAAGTGTGCCTGTTGCCACTTGGATAGTATATTCATGTGGCAAATAGAATGTGAACACACTGTCTGTTGCCATTCTGCAGATACGATAGTGTGGCAGATTGGTTGCATAATGTGGCAACCAAATTTGCATATCAATTCTGTCAGATGTCATACATATGTTATTTTTTCAGCATTCACTAGTTGACATTTTCTGTAAGGTGGCAACTCCTTACCTCTTGCATTTACATTTCCACCATGACAATTTGGTCTGTCCCTATCTCAGCAGAATGGCTCGTGGCGATCATCAAAATGATGATGATGATTTCATGGATCCACCACAGCGTAATCGGGCAACTGGACGGATAAAAGAGGGTGATGAGGTAAATGTTCACACATCCCCCCTCATCCTGCTTTATGTTACTGGTTGACACCTCGAGCTTGCAGTCGTCTGACACGGACTAAACTTTCATGACATTGCAAAACATGGCAACAACTGATCATTTATAGTCTGTTTTTTGCAGAAGAAGAAACGTATTCGCAACAGAGCCTCCCAAGAACGTCTGACTGCGTTGACTGGCAAATTCACTGAAACTAGTTGTGTTTGTTGAGAGATCCCAGTTCAAAAATGAGTTACCAAAATGAAAGGAAAGCAAAAACAGGGTGCTCACTCTAATCTAGTATCTTACAGAACTGCTAACACACAATCACCTGAAAGTTTCAGGTTTGGTCAATCATCTCATCCAAGATAATTTGTTTTGAGATCATGAGAACAACCATGATAGAGGCACTAGTAAAAAAAGGGCCTATTGTCCCGGTTCGTAAGGGTCATTTATCCCGGTTTTTGAACCAGGACTAAAGTGTCAGTACTAATGCCCTTGACCTTTAGTCCCGGTTCTTACACGAACCGGGACAAATGGGCCTCCATGTGGCCGGTGCGGTGAGCCTAGGCAGGAGGCCCTTTCGTCCCGGTTGGTGGCACTAACCGGGACCAATAGGCATCCACGCGTCAGCATTTCAGGTGCT
>NW_021298738.1:0-936 GCF_002162155.2 Triticum dicoccoides
GAATGGTTCAGCTGGTTCTGTGTAATGTATGTGCTTGGACGATTCTACCTACGGAAGAGCATCGAGAAGAGGGTTCGGAGTTGCTCAGTTTCACACCAGGGTGCAGCAGCAGGGTGGAGTAACAAATATGACACAACACCCGTCCTGCTGTGCAGCATCGGAAATTTTGAAGACATGCTAGTACTGAAGAATGTACTAAGTGATTTCGCGAAAAACAAAAATCATAAGAAGAACAAGAATGTAAGTAGTTATGAGCCGTGAATACCAGAGTTGGCAGGAGTACATACATACAAAAAAGAAGAAACAATTGTAACTTGGGCTGAACTCTGTTCGCAACGCAGAAACTCAAATTAACGGCCAGTGAGTAAAAATTGCAGCGAAACAATGTGTCTTGTTAGTTTCATTTGTTTTCCTCAATTTACCGGACTAGCAGGTTTTACAGGCTCCTAATCGCCAGGATCGCCGCGAGAAACATGCATACCATTTATCTGACACTATAAACGCGTGTCTGAATTTGTGTATCTCAAAGGCATTATTTGCTCAGTATCCAATCTTCTTTAGTTTGAGCTACACAACTGCAAACTGGTTGGAACCCACATGTTGCATACAGCGCTATTTGATCCCACATGTGTGGACATAATCCAGATTGAATCAACACCATCTTCTTGCCCCGCTGGTGTTGAATCAAAACATATATGATCGTATTTTTCTGGAGTTGAAAAAAATCATTTAAGAAAACCTAAGTCAGTTCCTTCCATGACTCTGATAGTTCTGAACACATGTCCCCACAAGTTAGACACACATTGCTTCGGTTTGGCACATAGATGTGTTAATTCAGTTAGGAACAGGGATGTCTGCCACAAGGAATGGTTCAGCTGGTTCTGTGTAATGTATGTGCTTGGACGATTCTACCTACGGAAGAGCATCGAGAAGAGG
>NW_021298739.1:0-1276 GCF_002162155.2 Triticum dicoccoides
TTACTAGAGCTCGTGCACGCCAATTAAATTACCAGGTACTTTCGTTTCTTGGTAATGATTCTAATGTTCATGAGAATATGATGCTGCCTAAATTGGATACATTTGTTTTGCTTACAAATGAAGGGCCTAGCTTGGAGAAGGATGAACATTGGAGCAAGAACAAGCATGGAGATGATGGCATGCGCAAGGGGAACAAGAACGGAGTTACAAGTGATGATTTCAGGACTTTGAAGCCACCATAATGGGTGCATGAAGCCTTGGACGAAATATACAAGATGCCACTTCATAAATTTCGTCCCGAGGCTATTTTAGGTGCTGCATCACCTTATTATTGGGCCAGGCCCATGTAATTTCGAAATACATAAGTATAGGCTATTTTTAGAGTCCGTATGTGTGGGGAAACAAGACATATGGTTGATTTCGGACCCCTCCACCAAGGGCCACGAAATTCCCCCCCTCTTCCTCCATATATACAGCCCTTAGGGCATCGTTTAGACTTTGGGTTTTGATTAGATTAAAAGTTCGCCATAGCTGCAACTTCGCGTACTTCGTTTGTGTTCAACGACCAGACAAAGGCGTCACAGAACCCCACCTTGATCAATAAAGCTTTCATCTTATATTCGCAATATCCAGATTGCAATCTCAGTTTCTTGCTTGTTCTTCGTTTTCTCGCAGGAAACAGACCCTCGTGGTCAGGTTGATCGTGCTCCGGCGTGGTCAATAACCTCTCGGAGTTGGTTTAGCGATTGCTAAGGCGCGACGTCCTCACACGTTCGTAGTCGGATCGTCAAAGTCGACTTCCACTAAAGCGATATCCATCATCTCATCGAAAGACGGGACACCTTTTGATGAGGACATCAATACAATTGTTACACCCACAGCCCCTGCTGCTATACATACTGGACCAATTACTAGAGCTCGTGCACGCCAACTAAATTACCAGGTACTTTCGTTTCTTGGTAATGATTCTAATGTTCATGAGAATATGATGCTGCCTAAATTGGATACATTTGTTTTGCTTACAAATGAAGGGCCTAGCTTGGAGAAGGATGAACATTGGAGCAAGAACAAGCATGGAGATGATGGCATGCGCAAGGGGAACAAGAACGGAGTTACAAGTGATGATTTCAGGACCTTGAAGCCACCATAATGGGTGCATGAAGCCTTGGACGAAATATACAAGATGCCACTTCATAAATTTCGTCCCGAGGCTATTTTAGGTGCTGCGTCACCTTATTATTGGGCCAGGCCCATGTAATTTCGAAATACATAAGTA
>NW_021298740.1:0-1632 GCF_002162155.2 Triticum dicoccoides
CACACCGGTTGGAAAGAATTGACATGACAATCTCGATGATCGAAAGGATTAGCACTCCCATAGAAATATGAGAACACCATTTAAGAAAGGTATGGAATCAACACTTGACTTCGAAGCAACTCGAATACCACAACTCAAAACAAAACAAAGGATTGGCTTGCAAAATAAGCCAGAACAAACATATGATAGAGATTTCGTCCGAAGTTTTCGTGGTGGGGCCTACACGGGCTCGAGTGTACAGCACCATCATGTACAAGGCAGTGCACATGACATACGAAGCGTCCCCGAGTCGGCATAGCCAAGGACTCTTTAAGACACAACGAGACCACTGTAAAAACGACCGTGAATAGGCGGACCACTAGACGTCGAACCCCAATTTCATATCATACATCCGTCGGAAAGATATCCTAAGAGCTACTTGAATTCCCACCTATGAAACTCCCGAAATTTTCCGGTTATGCAATCAGGTGTTGGGGATACAGGGGAAGCATAATATCTCACCCAAAACTAACAAATCCTACATCCAGCTGTATCCATCCTTCAACACATAACCAAGAAACCTTCGGAAATCGTCTACCTCAACCTTCGAAAAGCATCCGTTATACAAGTCATGGCAATACTCCCGTACTTACCTCAGTACTGGGTTATCGGGGTTATCTCACCAACAACTGCATAAAAGAGATTTTCGATGTCGGCGTACTAAACTCAGGTATTGCAGAACTGCAACGATAAAATTATGATGACAACACCTCAGAGCTCAACTCCCCGGGACACTTCCACTAAACCCCTGACAGGAGGCACCAAGACAATGTTCTCATCATAAAACCATCGGAACAATTCCAAGATACCCGCGTGATCCTAAAAAAAATTAGTGAAATTTGAGAAGAGAAGAGTCAAAACTCTACGTCAGGATGCCTTACAAGAGCGACGAAGAGACTGGGGAGTAAAAAGAATTCCTAACTCTCCGATATATAATTCCTAAATGACTCAAAACATTTTTCTAGACACAACTCGGCCGCTAAAAACGATCAAGCAGTGGGGCTCCTAAGGTCGGGGAAGGCTCTGATTACCAACTTGTAACGCCCTCGATGCGGCTATATCTCCCACGTGTCGAAGCACGACTTAGAGGCATAACCGCATTGAAAGCAATGTCGCAAGTGAGGTAATCTTCACACAACCCATGTAATACATAAGGGAAAGAGATACATAGTTGGCTTACAATCGCCACTTCACTCAATTACATGAATAAAGCATTACATCATCCAGATACAATCAAGGTCCGACTACGGAACCAAAATAAAAGAAGAACCCCAAATGCGACAAAGGTCCCCGATCGACCCCAACTGGGCTCCACTACTGATCAACTAGAACGAAACAACACAAAGGGCAAGATCTTCATCGAGCTCCTCCTTGAGCTTGGTTGCGTCATCTGCACGGTAACATAGGCACCTGCAAACTGGTTGTGGAAGTATCTGTGAGCCACGGGGACTCAGCAATCTCGCACCCGCGAGATCAAGACTATTTAAGCTTATGGGTAAGGTAAAGGCATGAGGTGGAGCTGCAGCAGGCGACTAGCATATATGGTGGCTAACATACGTAAATGAGAGCGAGAAGAGAAGGCAAAGCACGGTC
>NW_021298741.1:0-2271 GCF_002162155.2 Triticum dicoccoides
TGGAGGAAACGCAAGGATCTGTTCGATGGTGAAACCGAACCCCGAAAACGCCCGTGTACGAGGAGCGGCGAGGAAATAGACAAGCTGTTGAAAAATTGGAAAGACTGCCCACTGCCGGGAAAGAAGCAAAAGGCGCCAGAGCCGGGAAAGAAGCGAAAGGCGCCAGAGCCACTGCTGAAGGTATGGAAAACGAGGTCTGTTTTCTGGGACTTGCCATACTGGAAGATCCACCGTGTGCCTCACAGCCTTGATGTCATGCATATCACGAAGAACGTGTGCGAGAGTCTGCTTGGTACCCTGCTCAACATGCCAGAGAGGACCAAAGATGGGCCGAAAGCAAGGGCAGACTTGAAATCAATGGGCATCAGGCAGGAGCTTCACGCTATATATGATGATGATGATGATGATGATGATGATGTTGATGAGGCGAAGCAGGACACAGAAAGTCGTCGCAAAGGCAAAAAGGCCAAGAAGACCGGAAATGACTACCCTCCCGCGTGCTTCACTCTAAGTCAGGAGGAGATCGAGCAGTTTTTCACCTGCCTCCTAGGAGTAAAACTTCCTTACGGTTACGCGGGGAAGATAAGCAGATACCTAGACCCAGCGAAGCAGAAGTTCAACGGGATGAAGTCTCACGACTGTCACGTGCTGATGACACAGATACTTCCAGTTGCAATCCGTGGGATCATGGACGCGCACGTCCGTGAAACGCTATTTGGCCTATGCAACTTCTTCGACGTCATCTCTCGGAAGTCGATTGGCGTGAGGTAACTCAGAAGGCTACAGGAAGAGATCGTGGTGATACTATGCGAGCTTGAGATGTACTTCCCGCCCGCATTCTTCGACGTTATGGTGCATCTGCTGGTCCATATAGTGGAGGATATCATCCAACTCGGGCCGACGTTCCTGCACAGCATGATGCCGTTTGAAAGGATGAATGGTGTCATCAAAGGATACGTTCGCAACATGTCACGTCCAGAAGGAAGCATAGCCAGGGGCTTTCTGACCGAAGAGTGCATCTCCTACTGCACGAATTATCTAGGCATCGAGAACCCCGTTGGTCTGCCTGTCAACAGGCACCTCGGCAGGCTCGCTGGATAGGGTCACCGTGAGGGTCGCCGCGAAATGCATGTCGACTTCGAGGGTCGACTCACCGACTTTGAAAGAGCAAACCTAGTCGCGCTACAACACATAGACGTGGTCGATCCTTGGGTGGTAGAGCACAAAACCTTTATTAAGAAGACGTACAATGACCGAGGCCAACAGAGGACGGACGGAGATATACTCAAAGAGCACAACTCATGTTTCACGCGTTGGTTCAAGCAGAAGCTTCGGTCGTACCCTTTACATGAGGATTCTTCCGCGGAAGAACAACTCATATTCGCCTTGTCACAGGGCGCCGAGCACAACCTGATGACCTATGAGGCGTACGATATCAACGGCTACACATTCTACACCAAGGCCAAGGACATGAAGAGCGATGGTTATCAGAACTCCGGGGTAACGATGGAATCCTACACCGGTAACGACAAGGACAGATACTACGGAAGGATCGAGGAGATCTGGGAGCTGAGCTACGCTGGAGAGAAGGTCCCGATGTTCCGTGTTAGATGGGCCAAAAATGTCATAAAAGAAGACCGGTATTTCACCACCATGGTTATACCCGAAGCCAAATCCAAGACCGCGGGCGCAAACGTCACCGCGAAAAATGAGCCATGGGTACTGGCTTCCCAAGTGGACCAATGCTTCTTCATTACCGACCCGCCAAAGCCCAGTCGTGTTGTCGTGAGGAGAGGCAAAAGGAAGATCATTGGAATGGATGGAGTAGCCAATGAGCAAGACTTCGACAAGTACGGCGACCCGAGGATCGAACATGACGACGATGATGAAGTAGCAGCATACACCACAAGAAGAAGCAGGACCACCCTGCCTAAAGGACGTCCGTTCCACAGAAAAACTCCATATGCGAAAAAGAAGGGCAAGAAGATTGTGAACAGATAGCTAGCTAAGATCGATTGTATTTAAATCGTAGCCTTCATTTCTCGATTGTATTTCATGGGTACTTTTTGAACTATCATGAATATTTTTAAATTTCATGGACACTCGATCTCGATCCCGGCCCCCTCCATCTCGATCGCTATCCCACCTCGCCAGATCCGGTCCCCCTCGCCGCCGAGCACCCCCCCAGTCCACCGGCCGCCGCCGCCGACCCCCCGCACCCTCGATTCCCCTACTCAACCGCCGCCGCCGACCCCCCGCACCCCGCGCACC
>NW_021298741.1:2281-2872 GCF_002162155.2 Triticum dicoccoides
CACCCTCGATTCCCCTACTCAACCGCCGCCGCCGACCCCCCGCACCCCACGCACCGTCTTATAAAAAAAATAAGTATCAAACAGCTTTTTAAATGCTACTGTCTTATAAAAAAATATTACTGTTATTATTTAAACAAGTTTGAACATATTTAAACACAAATAAGTATGAAACAGCTTTTTAAATGCTAAAAAAAATTGTGGAGCCTAGGAGTCGAACCCAGGACCTCCTGGTGTGAGAACTGGCTGCTGACCAGTCGAGCTAGTAGAGGGGACTTTATGTGGATCAGTTCTGGTGGTACATAACCTGTTGGCTCGAGTTGAAATAAAAAAATACTAATGGCGCACCACGGTGAGGTGCGCCATTAGTATGGACATGCTAATGGCGCACCACGGTGAGGTGCGCCATTAGTATTGTGCCCCTTCGCCCGATCCCCCTTCCCTCTCCCCCTTCGCCCGATCCCCCATTTCCCTCTCCCCCTCGCCAGTTCCCTCTCCCTCTCGATCCACCGCCGCCGCCGCCGCTGCCCTGACCCTCCCCCTCGCCCTCGCCCTCGCCCTCTCCCTCCCTCGCCCTCTCCTCGCCTTCCCTCT
>NW_021298742.1:0-1182 GCF_002162155.2 Triticum dicoccoides
GGACTGGGGGTTCTGTCATCCCCATTTCAAGTTTCTGATGAAAGAGTAAACATGATGCAACACTCTAATGCATGACTAGCTAGGGTGTGACAACTCACCCCCACTCAAAAGAATCTCGTCCCGAGATTTGGGTTCCTCCGGGAAGAAGGCGGGGTACTCGAGTCGAAGACGATCCTCCCTTTCCCAAGTTGCTTCATCCTCAGAATGGTGCGACCATTGAACCTTGAGAAACTTGATATTATGACGTCGAGTGGTACGTTCGGCCTGATCGAGGATACGAATGGGGTACTCTCGATATGTAAGATTATCTTGGAGATCAAGCGTTTCGTAGTCCACTCCACGGATAGGATCCGAGAAGCAACGCCTGAGTTGAGAAACGTGGAAGACATCGTGGACTCTGGAGAGATGCGGAGGTAGTTCCAGCTGGTAGGCAACTTCTCCTCGTTTGGCGAGAATGCGAAAATGTCCAATGTAACGAGGAGCCAATTTGCCTTTGATACCGAAACGATGGGTTCCCTTCAGAGGGGTGACCCGAAGATAAGCCTTCTCGTCAACCTCGAAAGTCATAGCCTTATGCTTTCGGTCATATTGACTCTTTTGACGGGATTGGGCTGTTTTCAACTTTTCACGAACGATACGAACTTGTTCTTCTGCTTCCTGAATCATATCCGGGCCAAAGAATTGTCTTTCCCCGGTCTCTGACCAGTTAAGGGGTGTTCGACACCGTCGTCCATAGAGAATTTCAAAAGGGGCTTTGCCCAAGCTAGATTGATAGCTGTTGTTGTAAGCGAATTCGGCAAATGGAAGGCACTTCTCCCAGTCCATCCCGAATGAGATAACAGAGGCTCGAAGCATGTCTTCTAGAATCTGGTTGACGCGTTCCACTTGACCACTCGACTGAGGGTGGAAGGCGGTGCTGAAGGAGAGACGGGTTCCCATAGCATTTTGGAAACTTTCCCAAAATCGAGAGGTGAAGAGACTTCCTCGATCCGAGTTAATTTCCAAAGGAACACCATGGAGAGACACTATTCGGGAGATGTATAAGTCTGCCAGCTGACTAGCGGTTATACTCTCACGAACAGGTAAGAAATGGGCTACTTTGGAAAGACGATCGACAACGACAAAGATAGCATTATTCCCTCTCTTGGTCCTGGGAAAACCGGTAATGAAATCCATGCCAAT
>NW_021298743.1:0-2496 GCF_002162155.2 Triticum dicoccoides
CCCGAGGCCTAACTACGGGCGCTCCTTCCCGTGACACCGTCACAATACCGCACGCCGGCCACCCGGGCGCCGGCACACGCCGCCGGCTCCCCCTGCACGCCTGTGCTATTATGTTGGCATAGCTTATATGGTGTATCTAGCCCCGCTATATATGAGAGGTCTAGGATACAAGTGTCCTGTTAGGACACAACTTCTACCCTGTCTACATAAAGTTTAAAACCAAGTCCAACTGTAATCTACCTTGTACAATAATATTTGACACAACTCTAGCAAACTCCAAATTGGCGAATATTCTTCACCACCTTGAATTCATCCATGCGTCGAACCTCCATGTACATTGGACTTGAGATACGTCATGAGCACAACTGCTACTCCCAGACTCCATGTGCCTCCACCTGCAACTGTAATCCCGGCCCTTGTCATCTTCTTAGCAGTCAACGCTCGAACAAAATTAAGTTCCTCGTTACTCTACCTTGTGCTCCCAACTTTCGGAGTATCCGTCCAACGCCATCACACATCGATCACTGTCTGTGTGAAAGTGAACAACTTGCATATTGGACGCCATATATAAGAGTTACATGAACTCAATGTCACCGCTCTTTCTTGACCGTCTATCTGAAACTTGAAGGAATTTCACTGTTGCCCTGTGTCACCCTGAGTCAAATTCACAGTTATCTCACCCTTTTTTTGGGATAGTCTCTGGCATGTCCCACAACTATAGCACTCCGCCTCCTTCTGTATTTGTCATCCTCACTTTACCATGTGCACTGAACGCCACAGAATATACGGCCATGTACTCTCTCAGCTTTTGACAATTTTAGACTCTCCGCCACTTTCTCAGATTCTCCATGTCAACTCTTGTCCATCTTCCGGCACCGATAGACCATGTCACCAACTTGAATCCGATACTTGTCAACACTGCTTCAACACCCCCTGCACAATTTGTCTGACCACATGTCTGACCACTAGTGCCTTGGTCTGTCGCTATGTCCCGTGCTTACCGCACGCCTCGCCGCTATCACGGTGTCGAGCCTCTGCTGTCCTGGTCGAGTCTCCCGGGTCGCGAACCCACACCACTCAAACCCCTACTACAGAGAACCATCGATCATCACCGACCGATGCCGAGTATCACGTCTCCATCAGACCACTGGGCCCAGTCCGATCCACGTGTCTCTCGCTATCCCGCTAAAATAGGCTTCGACTGTCCATGCATTTACGCCGTAGCCCCTCCATCAGCGCAGAGTGAAGTCGTTCATAAGACTCCAACTCCACCTTCAACATGACTCCATGTAGCTGCGCCTTGTCGACTTCAAGCTCTCTCATGTGTGCACCATCTTGAATCAACCCCGCGCCATAGTCTGTTGAAGCCGCACAAGCCCTCAGGCCTACACCACGTGTTTCCACGCCCCAGAAGTTGGCCACCATCAGCATCACGCTCCTATGTCGTCGTCGCTGAAATCACCGCCATCTTCTGCTTTGACCGACATCCTTATCGATTTGTCAGACAGTCCAGCCTGACCCAGCCGAAATTATCTGACTGCAACCATACTTCACCCTGCGTCGTGTCCACCCGCACACCGAGCATTGCCTGACGCCCTGTGTCTGCATTATCCCTCACGACGCGCTCCAGGCTCCATAAGCCTTATAGGCACTTCGCCCTTGCCGCACACGCCATCTTCCATGGTCCTGCACCGCGCCTTTATTATTTGTACCGTGCACTTCTACCATCCCGTACATACATGTACGTGTATCAAGCAAATAAAGCCAATTGAAGAATCCCTCTAGTAGCCTTTCCGTGTGGACAAGATCAAAAAAATTCCCGTTCATCCTTGCTCACATGCAGGCCCAAAGCTTCTCCGTCCCTGCTTTTTCTTTGCTTCCGATAGAAAATATACACACACGGATATCTGACGCCTTTTTTCCTTTTAACAAATCTCACGAACCAGCCTTCTACCTGTCCACGAGCACGTCCAGCTCTCTAGGCCTCAGGCCATCTCCACCGCGCCACCCTAAAAACATCTGGGTCTGTCCGTTTGAGGTTAAACGGACAAATGAGACGACCCAACGCGTAGACCCATCCGTAAAAAACGTCTGTTTCTGGTCCGTCTCGCCCCATCCTGGACGCAAGTTTGAGCTGGGTTTGGGTCCAAAGCGGACACAAGCGCACGTTTTCTGGGTCGTGCTCGTCCGGCCGTGTCCCTTTTGCATGTGACGTTGGCCCGCCTGTCATCCTCTCTCCTCTTCTCTCTCACGTGGCCCACCATACCCACCTGCCATTCTCTCTTTCCACCTTTTTCTCTTCTTCTCCTCCCATGCCGGTGCACACCATTGTGCGGCAGCCGTGGGCGAGCGCGGGCGCGGGAGGGCGGCGTGCGGCTCGTCTGCAAGCTGGGCGCGCGTGCAAGAGGCGGCATGCGCGGGCGCGTCTGCGGGCCTGGAGAGGCGAGGCGGGGCGATGGGCGACGGGCCGCGGCTACAGGCGCGGCTTCGTGTGGC
>NW_021298744.1:0-1048 GCF_002162155.2 Triticum dicoccoides
AGTTCAAGGAATTTCAGAATGAGGTGGAGAATCAACGTGACCGAAAGATAAAATTCTTACGATCAGATCGTGGAGGAGAATACTTAAGTCACGAATTTGGTACACACTTAAAGAAATGTGGAATCGTTTCACAGCTCACGCCGCCTGGAACACCTCAGCGAAACGGTGTGTCCGAACGTCGTAATCGCACTCTATTGGATATGGTGCGGTCTATGATGTCTCTTACTGATTTACCGCTATCATTTTGGGGATACGCTCTAGAGACAGCTACATTCACTTTAAATAGGGCACCGTCTAAATCCGTTGAGACGACACCGTATGAATTATGGTTTGGAAAGAAACCTAAGCTGTCGTTTCTAAAAGTTTGGGGATGCGAAGCTTATGTCAAGAAACTTCAACCTGAAAAGCTCGAACCCAAGTAGGAAAAATGCGTATTCATAGGATACCCTAAGGAAACTGTAGGGTATACCTTCTACTTAAGATCCGAAGGCAAGATCTTTGTTGCCAAGAACGGATGCTTTCTGGAAAAAGAGTTTCTCTCGAAAGAAGTAAGTGGGAGGAAAGTGGAACTCGATGAAGTACTACCTCTTGAGCGGGATAGTGACACAGCACAGGAAACCGTTCCTGTGATGCCCACACCAACTGAAGAGGAAAACCATGATAATGATCAAGGTACTTCGGATCAAGTTACTGCTGAACTTCGTAGGTCCACAAGGACACGTTCCGCACCAGAGTGGTACGGCAACCCTGTCCTGGAAATCATGTTGTTAGACAACAATGAACCTTCGAACTATGAAGAAGCAATGGCGGGCCCGGATTCCAACAAATGGCTTGAAGCCATGAAATCCGAGATAGAATCCATGTATGAAAACAAAGTATGGACTTTGACAGACTTGCCCGATGATCGGCGAGCGATAGAAAACAAATGGATCTTTAAGAAGAAGACGGACGCGGATGGTAATGTTACCATCTATAAAGCTCGACTTGTCGCTAAGGGTTATCGACAGGTTCAAGGGATTGACTACGACGAGACATTCTCTCCCGTAGC
>NW_021298745.1:0-878 GCF_002162155.2 Triticum dicoccoides
TCAATAATCTAGTTCACATCGCCATGTGATTAACACTCACAGGTCACATCACCATGTGACTAATACCCAAGAGTTTACTAGAGTCAGTAGTCACATCACTATGTGATTAACACTCAATGAGTTTTATGTTTGATCATGTTGCTTGTGAGAGAGGTTTTAGTCAACGGGTCTGAACCTTTCAGATCCGTGTGTGCTTTACAAATCTCTATGTCATCTCCTAGATGCAGCTACCACGCTCTATTTGGAGCTGTTCCAAATAACTGTTCTACTTGGAGCTATTCTAAATTATTGCTCCATTATATGTATCTGGTCTCTCTACTTAGAGCTATCCGGATAGGTGTCAAGCTTGCATCGTCGTAACTTTTACGACGAACTCTTTTACCACCTCCATAATCGAGAAAATTCCTTAGTCCACTAGTTACTAAGGATAACTTTGACCGCTGTCCTGTGAGCCATTCTTGGATCACTCTTGTACCCCTTGAATGACTCATGGCAAGGCACACTTTAGGTGCGGTACACAGCACAGCATACTGAAGAGCCTACGTCTTAAGCATAGGGGACGACCTTCGTCCTTTCTCTCTATTCTGCCGTGGTCGAGCTTTAAGTCTTAACTTCGTACCTTACAACTCAGGCAAGAACTCCTTCTTTGACTGGTTCATCTTGAACACCTTCAAGATCATGTCAAGGTATGTGCTCATTTGAAAGTACCATTAAGCGTTTTGATCTATCCTTATAGATCTTGATGCTTAATGCTCAAGTAGCTTAATCCAGGTTTTCTATTGAAAAACACCTTTCAAATAACCCTATATGCTTTCTAGAAATTCTACATCATTTCTGATCATCAATATGTCAACAACATATACTCATCAGAAATTCTA
>NW_021298746.1:0-1386 GCF_002162155.2 Triticum dicoccoides
AGAGGGATGTCTATCTGAGTGGGAGTTCATAAGATGAACTTAATTATCCTGAACATAGTCAAAAGACCTTTTGCAAATTATGTCGTAGCTCACGCTATAGTTCTACTGTTTTAGATATGTTCCTAGAGAAAATATAGTTGAAAGTTGAAAGTAGCAATTATGCGGACAGTAGAAAGCTTATGTCCTTAATGCACCGCTTAGTGTGCTGAACCCCAAACGTCGTTTGTGGATGTTGCGAACATCGGACATACACGTTTTGATAACTACGTGATAGTTCAGTTAAATGGTTTAAGTAGAGGCACCAAAGACGTTTTTCGAAACATCGCGGAACATATGAGATGTTTCGAGGGCTGAAATTGGGATTTCAGGCTCGTGCCCATGTCAAGAGGTATAAGACCTCCGACGATTTTCTTAGCCTGCAAACTAAGGGAGAAAAGCTCAATCGTTGAGCTTGTGCTCAGATTGTCTGAGTACAACAATCACTTGAATCAAGTGGGAGTTGATCTTCCAGATGAAATAGTGATAGTTTCTCCGAAGTCATTACCACCAAGCTGCTAGAGCTTCGTGATGAACTATAACATATCAGGGATAGATATGATGATCCTTGAAATATTCGCGTTGTTTGACACCGCGAAAGTAGAAATCAAGAAGGAGCATCAATTGTTGATGGTTGATGAAACCACTAGTTTCAAGAAGGGCAAGGGCAAGAAGGGATACTTCATGAAACGGCAAATCAGCTGCTGCTCCAGTGAAGAAACCCAAGGTTGAACCCAAACCCGAGACTAAGTGCTTCTGTAATAAGGGGAACAGTCACTAGAGCAGAATTACCCTAGATACTTGGTAGATGAGAAGGCTGGCAAGGTCGATAGAAGTATATTGGATATACATTATGTTAATGTGTACTTTACTAGTACTCCTAGTAGCACCAGGGTATAAGATACCGGTTCGGTTGCTAAGTGTTAGTAACTCGAAATAAAAGCTACGGCATAAACGGAGACTAGCTAAAGGTGAGCTGACAATATGTGTTGGAAGTGTTTCCAATGTTGATATGATCAAGCATCGCACGCTCCCTCTACCATCGAGATTTGGTGTTTGCGTTGAGCATAGACATGATTGGATTATGTCTATCGCAATACGGTTATTCATTTAAAGAGAATAATGGTTACTCTATTTATTTGAATAATACCTTCAATGGTCTTGCACCTAAAATGAATGGTTCATTGAAATCTCGATCGTAGTGATACACATGTTCATGCCAAAAGATAGTAATGATAGTACCACCTATTTGTGGCACTGCCACGTAAGTCATAATGGTATAAAACGCATGAAGAAGCTCCATGTTGATGGATCTTTGGACTCACTCGTTTTTGAAAAGTTTGAGACATG
>NW_021298747.1:0-997 GCF_002162155.2 Triticum dicoccoides
TGGCCCAATAATAAGGTGACGCAGCACCTAAAAGAGCCTCGGGACGAAATTTATGAAGTGGCATCTTGTATATTTCGTCCAAGGCTTCATGCACCCATTATGGTGGCTTCAAAGTCCTGAAATCATCACTTGTAACTCCGTTCTTGTTTCCCTTGCGCATGCCATCATCTCCATGCTTGTTCTTGCTCCAATGTTCATCCTTCTCCAAGCTAGGCCCTTCATTTGTAAGCAAAACAAATGTATCCAATTTAGGCAGCATCATATTCTCATGAACATTAGAATCATTACCAAGAAACGAAAGTACCTGGTAATTTAGTTGGCGTGCACGAGCTCTAGTAATTGGTCCAGTATGTATAGCAGCAGGGGCTGTGGGTGTAACAATTGTATTGATGTCCTCATCATTAATCCACCCAGAAAACATGCAAGCATAGCTTCATTCTCCTCAACAATACCACATCTAATCATGCCAGTTTGTAATTCCTGATAATATTCTTCTACAGAATTTTTCCCTTGTCTTAAACGCTGCAATTTTTGAAGCAATTCACGTTGATAATATGGTGGAACCCAATGCGTACGCATAGCAGTTTTCAAAGCAGCCCAACTAGTTGGAATAGGATATAATCTACAATGTTCAGACCACCATACACATGCAAAACTAGTGAAAGCACAAACAGCAGCAGCAACTCGTCTCTCCTCAGGATATTGTAAACATGTAAATCGTTGTTCAGTTTCTAACTCCCAAGTAAGATATATATCAGGAACATATCTACCCTCAAATGGTGGAATATTCAATTTCAGTTTAGGAATATGGACATCATCTCGTACCTGAGGTGGTGGTGCAGGCCTACCATTACGAATATATACCTGAGGTCGACCTGCTGGTGGTGGTGCTGGTGGCTGCTCGTAGATCTGATTTTGATCAACCTCATCCTCATAATCGCCCGCATACTCATCATCCTCCTGGGTACCAGCAGCAGCAGTAGCAGGAGCCGAAGAA
>NW_021298748.1:0-853 GCF_002162155.2 Triticum dicoccoides
ATTGAACTAGGTATGGGATACCAACGATCGAATCTCGGGCAAGTAACATACCGATGACAAAGGGAACAACGTATGTTGTTATGCGGTCTGACCGATAAAAGATCTTCGTAGAATATGTAGGAGCCAATATGAGCATCCAGGTTCCGCTATTGGTTATTGACCGGAGACGTGTCTCGGTCATGTCTACATTGTTCTCGAACCCGTAGGGTCCGCACGCTTAAGGTTACGGTGACAGTTATATTATGAGTTTATGCATTTTGATGTACCGAAGGTTGTTCGGAGTCCCGGATGTGATCACGGACATGACGAGGAGTCTCGAAATGGTCGAGACATAAAGATTGATATATTGGAAGCCTATGTTTGGATATCGGAAGTGTTCCGGGTGAAATCAGGATTTTACCGGAGTGCCGGGAGGTTACCGGAACCCCCCGGGAGCTATATGGGCCTAAGTGGGCCTTAGTGGAAAAGAGAAGGGGCAGCCCAAGATGGGCCGCGCGCCCCTCCCCTCCCTTGGTCCGAATAGGACAATGAGAGGGGGCCGGCCCCCCTCTCTCTTTTCCACCCTCCGCGAATCCTATTCCAACTAGGATTGGGGGGGGGGAATCCTACTCCCAGAGGGAGTAGGACTCCTCCTGGCGCGCCTCTCCTAGGCCGGCCGCACCCCCCCCCCCTTGAGCCTTTATATATGGAGGCAGGGGCACCCCAGAAAAACACAAGTTGATCCACGTGATCATATTCTTAGCCGTGTGTGGTGCCCCCTTCCACCATAGTCCTCGATAATATTGTAGCAGTGCTTAGGCGAAGCCCTGCAGCAGTAGTACATCAAGATCGTCACCACGCCGTCGTGCTGACG
>NW_021298749.1:0-1355 GCF_002162155.2 Triticum dicoccoides
CTGGCTCGCACCCTTCTTAGTCTTTCTTTTGCGTGCCTTCTTCTTCTCCTGTAATGGGACCGAGTTCTGCTCACAGACCGCCTTCTTGAGTGTGTTGGGGCTGATAATATTTCGCACCTCGCCTATCTGAGGCTCGGTGAAGTCGGCAGCTGGAGGCGTCTCCTGAGAGCTGAACGCCAGACGGCGCCTGTTGCAACTTGGCTTCTCCGCGGTACGAGCTAGATCGCACACGTCTTTTGTTGGGTTTGGTTCTTGAGAAGGAGGCCCCATGAAGTCGCCATCGTACCCATGCTCGGCAAAGTACTGATCGACGTTGCCAAATGTATCATCGTCGTCGTCGTCGTCGTTCTGATCCTGTGCCATATGCATGTTTGGATCCAGTGGCATAGGGATGTCCGGCACCGTTACGGCGGTCTTGCCATGGGGCCGACTTGGCGCCGGCACGACTGGCGGTGTTGTCTTTGGGGTGGTGTCGCCCGCCCCCAAACGAATCTGGCTCTTCGGCCAAAGCAGGGGCCAGCTCAGGCAGGCGCTGAGGGTCATCACGTCATCATCGTCGGCCCCGACGGGTCGAATCGGAGGTAACAAGTCGTCGCAGCCTGGCAGCACCCGAACCAGTTGAACCCTAAACAAGTTGGGTGGCATCTGGGTACCGTGGAACAAGGGGTTGCCGGTTGAACGATTTTGCCCTTGGCGACATCGACCAACTCGTTGTTCACGAAGTGGAGGAGAGTGAACGGAACGTCGGCGGTGCCCTGCGAAAACATGTAGGGCGTCAGGGATGCCCAGTCAAAGGCAAGGAGATGAAGTCCTCGGCCGAGAGAGGCTTAATTAGTTACCGTGATGATGGCGTCGAGCTCGGCTAATGTCGAGGCACCGCCAACGGCGGGCGTGCAGTTGACGGAGCGGCCGCTTGCTGAAGAGGTGCCGGCCGGCGTACACCCGGGTGCATTAAGCTCTCGTGCCGGCGTCGGAGACACCAATGCCGCCTCCGCCGGAGGCACCAATGGCCCCGCCATCGCATTATGCGAGTTGCTGGCCGTGAAGCTAGGAATCGGGGGCGGCCCCTGTTGGCCGCCCGCAATCCACGCACTCAACCCCGAGATCAAGGTAGGCACAAGGGCGGTGATCGTCGCTCCGAGTCGTTGTTCCACTTGCTCTTGGACAATCTCCGGAATCCGCGCCACCTGTGCCTTGAGTTCTTGAACCTCTCGCGCCTGGCTTTCCGAGCTGGTCTTTTTCTCCTTCCGCACACCAGCGGTATAGTATGACCCCCATTTTGTCGACAAGCCTTTGCCGGCCACACGACCAGCTGACGTCGGCTTACTGAGCTTATCCTTGTTCTTCATTATATT
>NW_021298750.1:0-1586 GCF_002162155.2 Triticum dicoccoides
ATATGATCAAATGGTTGGTTGCTTGCCTGACGGGTCGGTGCACTGGTATTGCTCTTCGTCGGGGTTATCACGGTACTCCTCGGGGGCAGAACCTGCCGCAGAGAGCACCGATACACAAACATTACCAAACAGTATGCAACAATATGATGCATGCATGAGACATGGCAAAATGAGTGTATTGGGCTAATGCAACTAAGAACAGATGGGTTTGAACTAATTTGAACCATTGATTCAAAGTTCAAACTCATAAATTGCCATTTAAGGTGTTTTATCTTGTTCTGTGATAAACAGCAAGTTAGCTTGTTTAAACATGCATGAAAATAGTACAGATGGATAGATTGGATTTTTCTGATCATTTTTCATATATAATTTGTCTGATTTGGAGTTACAGAATAAAAGTTATGAATTTTTGAAGTTTAAATTATATTATGGAATTTCCTGATTTAAATTAAATCCAGAAAATCAATTACTGCGTCAGCCTGACGTCAGTGTGACGTCAGCAGGTCAACGGAACAGGTCTGGGTCAAACCTGACAGTGGGTCCCGCATGTCAGGGTGATTATTTAATTAAGATTTAATTAAAACTAATCCTGTTTAATTAACAGGGCTGGGCCCCACCTGTCATTGACTCAGGGGAGTCAACCAGGGCCCACCCGTGGTCAAAGTCAAAGCCAGCGACGCCGGCGTTTAGCCGCCGGCGAGCCCGACGCGGCGGCGGGAGTGGTTTTGGCCATTTCGGCCACCAAATGGGCCGCGGAGACCACCGGAGTGGAGCTGAGGACAAACCGCAGCTCTTGGCGGAGACCGTTGGGGTCGGGGTGGCCGGAGTTGGCGCCGGCGACGACTTTGGCGGCCACCGGGGTTCGGTCGAAGATGAACTTGGCGCTAGAGGGGTCGGTGAGGCTCGTGGAGTGGCTAGCTAGGTGCTGCGGGACTCGGTGAGTAAGATGGACACCATCTTGTGGCCGGAGTGTGGTCGGAAGCACGTCGGCGACGAGATCCGCGGCGGTGCGGGCGTGTGATCCTCGTGCGGTGGCTACACGGCTCAGGAATGAGAGAGAGAGGGTCGGAGGAGTAGCTAGGCTCACAGCGCTCCCGTAGAGGCCACCGGCGAGGTCGGGGACGAGCTGACGCGGCGACGGCGTTGAAGGGGATCTCCGGCGACGGTGAGCTCGGGCGAGGTCGGTGCGGTGGTCTCGGGCCGCACGAGCACACGGGGCTCGGCTAGCTCGATGAAGTAGAGGACGGCGGAGCTTCTGGACAGGGTGGCGCGGCGTGGAGACGACGGGGAGCACGGCTACGGCGGTGGTGCGGCGACGGTGGCGTCGGCCATGGCGTGGGAGCGCGAGGGAGAGGAACTGGGGGCGAATGGAGGTGTCCAGGAGGGTCGGGGCGCGACGTGGAGCTCGTCCAGGCCATCAGGGCGGCGAGAGGGGGAGGCAGGGCGGCGTGCAGCTGCGTGGCGAGCTGCGGTGCCGCCGCCGAGCACCTTGGCTGCCTACCTGGCAAGCCAAGCAGCTCGCTGGAGCGGTGGCCGGGCTGGGCCGGCCAGGTGGGCTGGCTGGTGGGCCTGTGGTGGCGCCAGGT
>NW_021298751.1:0-1141 GCF_002162155.2 Triticum dicoccoides
ATCAACCGGGCCTGCCCGAAAGATCACTTTCCTCTCCCTCGCATAGATCAAATTGTTGACTCGACCGCGGGATGCGAGAGGTTGTCTTTTTTAGATGCTTACTCCGGGTACCACCAGATCCGTCTGTATGGGCCCGATGAAGTAAAAACAGCTTTCATCACTCCATTCGGGTGCTTCTGCTATATCACCATGCCATTCGGCCTCAAGAATGCCGGAGCCACATTTATGCGAATGATCCAGAAGTGTCTACTCACTCAAATCAGTCGGAATGTGGAAGCTTATATGGATGATATTGTTGTCAAGTCACGAAAAGGTTCCGACCTGCTCGCTGACCTCGCCGAAACATTTGCCAACCTCAGAAGGTATGATATCAAGCTCAATCCATCAAAGTGCACATTTGGAGTTCCTGGTGGCAAGTTACTCGGTTTTCTCGTTTCCGAACGGGGAATCTACGCCAACCCAGAAAAGATTGGCACTATTCTCCGAATGAAACGCCCTGTGCGAGTGCACGATGTCCAGAAGCTTACTGGATGCTTGGCCGCATTAAGTCGATTCATCTCACGACTCGGTGAAAAGGCATTGCCTCTTTACCGACTGATGAAGAAGGCTGACAAGTTCGAGTGGACTCCAGAAGCTGATGCAGCGTTGGCCGAGCTAAAAGCTCTGCTCTCCACCCAGCCGGTGCTTGCTGCTCCAATCAGCAAAGAGCCTTTGTTGCTCTACATCGCAGCCACAGGACAAGTCGTCAGTACTGTGCTAACGGTCGAGCGGGAAGAAGAAGGAAAAGCTCTCAAAGTTCAGCGCCCAGTGTATTATTTGTCTGAAGTCTTGACTCCATCCAAGCAGAGATATCCTCATTATCAGAAGCTTGTGTATGGAATATACATGACCACAAAGAAGGTTGCTCATTATTTCTCTGACCATTCCATCACAGTCGTCAGCGACGCTCCACTATCAGAGATTTTGCACAACAGAGACGCAACTGGTCGAGTGGCCAAATGGGCGATTGAACTTCTTCCCCTTGATATCAAGTTTGAGGCAAAGAAAGCCATTAAGTCCCAGGCGATAGCAGATTTCCTCGCCGAGTGGATTGAACAACAGCAGTCGACTGAAGTTCACTCGGAGCATTGGACCATGTTTT
>NW_021298752.1:0-924 GCF_002162155.2 Triticum dicoccoides
CAACCCCTTCTGATGGGTTCTATGTAGACGTTGACATCAACGAATAGGCTAAAGACCCAGGTGGTGACCCTGAGCTTGTGAAGGACCACGTAGTATAGCTAGGCTTTCCAAGCCTCTTTTATTTTACTAGTTGTCTGTACTCAGACAAGTTACTTCCGCTGCTGGTTTGTATGACTGTATGACTTGTATGTGGGGTCGTGAGACCCGTACCTTTGTGTATGTTATGTATGGCTCACTGAGCCTTAAATAAAGTACTTGTGTCATAGAGTCATGTTGTGATGCTTCGTTGTATTTGCACATATCGAGCATATTGTGTGTATGATTGAAATGCTTGGTATGTGTGGGATCTGACTATCTAGTTGTTTATCTTTAGTAGCCTCTCTTACCGGGAAATGTCTCCTAGTGTTACCGCCGAGCCATGGTAGCTTGCTACTGCTCTGGAACACTTAGGCTGGCCGGCATGTGTCCTTCTTCGTTCCTGTGTCTGTCCCTTCAGGGAAATGTCACACTTTGAGTACCGGAGTCCTGTTAGCCCACTACAGCCCGGTTTACCGGAGTCCTGTTAGCCCAGTGCTACAGCCCGGACCCACTTGCTGATGACCGACACGTTCGAAGCTGGGTCATGGATGCCTGTCCCTGTAAGTCTGTGCCACTTTGGGTTTACGACTAGTCATGTCAGCCCGGGCTCTTTATCATATGGATGCTAGCGACACTATCATATACGTGAGCCAAAAGGCGCAAACGGTCCCGGGAAAAGGTAAGACGACACCCGTGGGGATACCGTGCGTGAGGCCGCAAAGTGATATGAGGTGTTACCAGCTAGATCGATGTGACATCGAGTCGGGGTCCTGACAGCGTTGGCATCAGAGCCGGACTGCCTGTAGGTTCTCCAAGCCAAACTGGTCGATGTTGAGTCTAGAAATT
>NW_021298753.1:0-1800 GCF_002162155.2 Triticum dicoccoides
CGTCTTTCAGGATTGGCAAAACCTTCTGGTTGTATCACATACAACCTTTCCTCAAGTATAACATCGAGGAAACAATGTTTTGACATCCTATCTACAAGATTTCATAAATCATGCAGTAATTGCTAATATAATCCCAACAGATTCTTCGCATCGCTACGAGTGAGAAAGTCTCATCGTAGTCAACTCCTTGAACTTGTCGGAAAACATCTTAACGACAAGTCGAGCTTTCTTAATGGTGATACTTACCATCATTGTCTGTCTTTCTTTTAAAATCCATCTGTACCCAACGGCCTTACGACCATCAAGTATTTCTTCCAAAGTCATGGATCCTTTCTCGGATTTTATGGCCTGGAGCCATTCGTCGGAATCCGGGCCCACCCTCGCTTCTCCATAGCTCGTAGGTTCATTGTTGTCTAGGAACATGACCTCCAAGACAGGAATACGTATTACTCTGAAGCAGTATGCATCCTTGTCGACCTATGAGGTTTGGTGGTGACTTGATCCGAAGTTTCATGATCACTATCATCAGCTTCCACTTCAATTGGTGTAGGTGCCACATGAACAACTTCCTGTGCCCTGCTACACACTGGTTGAAGTGATGGTTCAATAACCTCATCAAGTCTCCACCATCCTCCCACTCAATTCTTTCGAGAGAAACTTTTCCTCGACAAAGGACCCGTTTCTAGAAACAATTACTTTTGCTTCCGGATCTGAGATAGGAGGTATACCCAACCATTTTGGGTATCCTATGAAGATGTATTTATCCGCTTTGGGTTCGAGCTTATCACGATGAATCCTTTTTCACATAAGCGTCGCAGCCCCAAACTTTTAAGAAACGACAACTTAGGTTTCTCCAAACCATAGTTCAAACGGTGTCGTCTCAACGGAATTACGTGGTGCCCTATTAAAGTGAGTGCGGTTGTCTCTAATGCCTAACCCATGAACGATAGTGGTAATTAGATAAGAGACATCATGGTACGCACCATATCTAATAGGGTGCAACTATGATGTTCGGACACACCATCACACTATGGTGTTCCAGGCGGTATTAATTGTGAAACAATTGCTACAATGTCTTAATTGCGTGCCAAAGCTCGTAACTCAGATACTCATCTCTATGATCATATCATAGACATTTTATCCTCTTGTCACGAAGATCTTCAACTTCACTCTGAAATTACTTGAACCATTCAATAATTCAGACTTGTGTTTCATCAAGTACATATACTTAGTATCTACTTAAATCATCCGTGAAGTAAGAACATAACAATATTCACTGCATGCCTCAGCACTCATTGGACTGCTCACATCAAAATGTGTTACTTCCAACAAGTTGCTATCTTGTTCCATTTTACTGAAAATGAGGCTTTTCAGTCATCTTGCCCATGTGGTATGATTTGCATATCTCAAGTGATTCAAAATCAAGTGAGTCCAAACGATCCATCTGCATGGAGTTTCTTCATGCGTACACACCAATAGACATGGTTCGCATGTCTCAAACTTTTCAAAAACGAGTGAGTCCAAAGATCCATCAACATGGAGCTTCTTCATGCGTTTTATACCAATATGACTTACATGGCAGTGCCACAAGTACGTGGTACTATCATTACTATCTTATATCTTTTGGCATGAAAATGTGTATCACTACGATCGAGATTCAATAAACCATTCTTTTAGGTGTAAGACCATTGAAGGTATTATTCAAATAAATAGAGTAACCATTATTCTCCTTAAATGAATAACCACATTGCGATAGACATAATCCAATCATGTCTATGCTCAACGCAAACACCAAATAAC
>NW_021298754.1:0-6462 GCF_002162155.2 Triticum dicoccoides
AGAGCTAGAAATAAGACCTGAATCACATCACATAGTGCTGACTGCTGAGCGTCGACACAAGCTTCTTGTCCATTCTGGAGTCCTCCTTCGCAACTTGTCTATCTCTTTGGCGTTTCCTGGAGCCCTCCGCACGGTGGCCTCCACGTCCGCGTAGTCGCTGCCTCGCTCCACGTAGAGGGTAATTCATGGCCGGGAGCAGTTCGCGACGTGGGCATCGCCGCGGCCACCGTGCCCACCTCGTCACGGGTTGGCTCTCGAGGAGCACGGCCTATAAATTGTGCCCACTCTCTCGGAACAATACATCATCAAACACTCAGCGACACAACAACAATCAGAACTGTACTAGCCATCATCTTTGCCTGTTGCAGCATCTGTAGCTTTTTTCTGTCCTTTCGTGCATCTTCCGTCCGCGGCTGATCAATGGCGACTGTGATGGCCATGGGCTCCTTCGCCGGTGCCGCCGTCCTGCCGCGGGGCTCGGCTGGCCGCTTCGGCGCCCGGTCTCTGCCAGCGCTGGGCCGACGCACCCTCATCGTCAGGGCACAGACAAACAAACCCAAGACGAGCACCTCAATCTGGAACGCGCTGGCGTTCAGCGGCCCTGCGCCGGAGCGAATCAACGGGCGCCTTGCCATGGTAGGCTTCGTGACGGCGCTTGCGGTGGAGGCAGGGCGCGGCGACGGGCTCCTCTCGCAGCTCGGCAGTGGCACCGGGCAGGCGTGGTTCGCCTACTGTGTGGCGGTGCTGTCCGTGGCGTCACTGGTGCCGTTGCTCCAGGGCGAGAGCGCCGAGGGCAGAGCCGGCGCCATCATGAACGCCAACGCGGAGCTCTGGAACGGCCGCTTCGCCATGCTCGGCCTCGTCGCGCTCGCCGCCACCGAGATCATCACCGGCGCGCCTTTTATCAACGTGTAAACTAGCTTTGTTGTCTCGACCGGATAACACAACCTGTAGCTAGTACTAGTAGGACATGTAAATGATGAGAGCTGATCATCCTTGTATTCTTTGCAGTACTACTAATTAAAGACTGTTCATAAAAATGGTGATAGTTCAAGGCATTGGTAGAAGAGTTTGCTATATCGGCTAGCAGGGACTCGCTCGTGTATATATGGGGTGCATGGTCAGGATTTACATTATGGTTAGTTTGGTTGTGCTAGACTTGATCCATACAAAAACTATACAAGACATAGATCAAATCCTACACTAACCGAACCAGAATATACAACAACTACTAACAAACTATACACGCACGTAATACGTAAAGGCATCTCAAACATCCCCCTTGTATGCTGTTGTCTGCTGATTTATAAAAGTGAGTGGGGGGCCGTTGCTCCTCTAAAAAAAAAACTATCTAAGTTGAGATTGCACAAAACTTTTTTTTTTGAACCGGGCATAATCCCTTTCCATTATTGCAACATAACGGAAATACAACCAAGTCCACAGAATGAGACGGGAGAGGGGAGAGCGAGTTCAAGCACCGCCGGAAAACCTACTGTAAGCACTCGCCATCGAGATAACCCACTGTAGGGCGAAAACCCGGCGACACCAAATCAGTAAGAAGTTCAGATGGGGCAACCCCCCTAGACAGCTCACAAACGAGCACCAAAACGACAGTCCCACACAGGGAAGACTCCAAAGACGGACACAAACTAAGGCAATGACACCACCGGAAGCATGCATCCCTTGAAGATGCATCACCATTCCTTGAGCAATTCTCCAGCGAGCTTCTCAGTCTTTGGTCGCAGCGCAGATGCGCATCAGCCTTGATGCACTGTTCTTCAGCATGTCCAGTCCTGCTCGCAGATCCACCGCATCCTCTTGTTTCAACAGTCCTGCCCAATAACAAAGAAAAGCGCATATAGAGAAACAGCATTCGAAAGGAGTTTTCAGACGCTTAGATTCGAACGTAGCACCATTGCGACAGGTCCAAATAGCCCAGCAAAGCGCAGCTATGCCAACTGTGTAGAAAACCTCCCCATCTGAGAAGTATACATAACACCAGGAGTAAGCCTGCCATAAGTTGTTCGGACACAAATCAGTGATTTATCCACTTATCCAACCAGATAGATGGAATATTCGTTTGGCCATTAGGTTTGAATTGCCTTCTCTTTATGTCTTCCATTTGAATTCCGTGATTTATCCTGCTATTTGGAGAGTAGATGATATGGTCTTTCTTGGGTTTGGCTTTCAAAGTGCAGTTCGAAAAGAGTGAGTTGCTGTCAATGGCTGGAATGGAATATATAAATAAGATGGAAAATATGCTTTCTTTCCATCTACCTATTTGAAGTAGTAAGCTTATCTTTTAGGTGGGAATAGTTTACAATCGAGTTTGAAAGCATTAATGAAGTGACCCTATTACATCAAGTTCTTTTTTGACCTTTTCATTTGAAAGTAGCCATAGGCAAGGAAGGCTACCTATTGATACGGAAAGAAAGCCATCTCTGGCTATTCCTTTTTAGGGTGGAAAAGAGTGCTCCATATCCATATATGTGCTTGGAGGGAAGGCCACGTCTTTAATTGTATTCTTTTTCGAGGTCATCCTCTTCAGCCTGTGTTAGTAGTGCTAGTTTTTCGTTTTTGGTACCTTACGGGTCTATAGAAAGGCTTAGAGGATCCTAAAGTGTCAGTTTATGTTGGAATTGCTTTGCTCTTTTTCAAGCAAATAAGCTTGAAAGAAAGTGCTTTTATTCGAGTGGAAATGAAAGAAGAAATCATCTATCTAGACAGAGTATGTGTATTATTCGGTCCATGCTTGCCCTTCTAGGCCCTTTAGATCTATATCTATCTTACTATCGAAAAGGGTTTTAGGAGGAGCAGAGCAAGTCGCGTTTACAGCCAGCAGTTCTTATGGGCGTAACTCCCTCTAGTATTCCAATAATCTCCTTTCCTCCAATATGTCACTAGTATTCAAGTATGCGGCTCGTATTAGTATGCCAGGCGTTCGAGAGACCAGAATTCTTTTCATAGCCTTCCCTTCAATATGCCATCTTGTCTTGCGGCGCTCTATCCTTCCAAGCGAGCCTGTGCTCGGGGAGCACTCCTTCTATCATTCATAAAATATGCTTATCTCTCCTTGGTCGTAAAGCTTCGCTTTGCTTTCATTTACCGAAAATGCCATTGGAGTTTCCAGCTGGGAGGCGCAGTCTCGTATAAGAACCTTCTCTTCCTCTTTCGAAAAGTAGCAAAGCAGTGTCAGGTTGGAAGCCTGCGGGCCAGTCTGTTCTAGCGCCTCATTCTTTACATCCTTGCATTACTCTCTTCCTTTCCTCCTTGCCCTAACTTGAACTGGCTGAAACTAAAATGGCCGGACTTTCTAATGATGGCACTGGCTTGGCTGGATCGACATGAACTTCTATTAGGACAACAACTGTTTTGCCCCTTGTCAAACTTTGACTGAGACATAGCCTTGCTGCTGCGGGGCAGCCGACTTATAATTCTAGTTATTGTCCTTCTTGTTCATGTAGTGCCTGCCTCTCTCCAAAACTCCTTCCCACACTTGATTGAGCAAAAGATGCAGCTTCACTAATTGAGTTAGGCACCTGCACTTCCACTGTAGCTCTGAGTTCATTCTTCAGACCCAGAAGAAATTGTGTCACCAGCAGCAGTCCTCCTACATTTAGATCATACAATTTAACCTAGCGGAGCAGATTCAACTACTTAAGATATTCTTCCTCAGAGCCAGTCTGCTCTTTATCATCATCTATCGTCTAAATAAGTAAATAATGACACCGATATAGATCGAGGACCCCCATCTAAGCCATAGGAAAGAAAGCCACTGGAGTGCGACGCTCAAAGCAAAAGTAAGTAATAGGGAAACAAGGTTCTATTAGGCTTGCAGGGCTGCTGCTCTTTGAAAGACGAGGTCTAGTGGAAGAGGCGGGTTTCTTGATTTAGTCGATATCAAATTCCCAACTTCGAAATTCGAAAGGACTAAGATTCTATTTCTTCCTCAAATACTGGGAATGTGGATTCAAGTATGATATCACTATTCCACAGATCTCAAGAAAACGAATTGAACAAGTTTGATGGCTGGAAGAAGATAGGAAATATTCAAACATGTATTGCATTTCATCGATCTCACCCTTTGTTCAGTGCCGCATAAGTACTGACTTCTTGAACAGATACCGGTACCGGTCATGAAGGCTTCGCCCTTCTCAAGTCAAGTGTAGAAGCGAAATCCGTTGAGCAAGAAGCCAGTGATCCCACAACATCAAAGTGATACATATGACATATTGGAAATTAGGCTTAGTTTGTAGCTGTGAATATAGTAATGCACTTATTTATTGATAAATATGTTCTTTCAAGTAGAGCATACTCGGTAGAAAGGAGGTGGTGGAGCTGGGAAGAGGATTATACTTTATCGATTACTTGGACTTAGAGACCAATTATAGAAAGAAGACAGTAGCTGAGTGAGTTTTATGGATCTAGTTTATGAGCAGCTTAACTAGAAAAGCAAGCAGAAGGAATAGAAGAATGAAATGCAGAAATAGGGGAAGGGCGGGTAGCATTTTCAAATGCCAGTTTGAGTGAGACAGTTTCTGTCTGGCCCCCCACTTTTAGGCTGTTCTTCCATTCTGCCTTTGTCTTGCTCTAAGCTACCTGACTTCCTTCCTTTGTTCTTCCATTCTACTTTGTATGATTCTGATCATCAGTTCTTATTGATCCCATTTTAAGGAAAAATCCTGATGTTGGTAAAATATACATGTTGATCAAGGACAATGAAGCAGCCATGAAAAGATTGAAGAACGAGGTATGATGATTACTTCGGACTACTTTCTGTTCTTCATGCAAATGACCATATTTTCCGTCTGCAATACAGGTAGAAGATACTGAGTTGTTCAGATGTTTACAGGAAATCCATGGGGAAAAACTACCACAGCTTTGTATTAAGCAAGCAGGTTCCAGTCATTGGTAATTCCAGGGAAGCCTACATTGGCATTGCTCCTGAGTTAGCCAAAGAGATCGCGGAAGAAGTGGATGTTATCGTAAACTCTGCAGCAAATACCACTTTTGATGAGAGGTTCGTGAAGCTATACTAGTCTTGCATCAAGGATTACTTCCATTACTAAATGTGTAAGTTCACATTCCATAGCAAGAGAAGTGGTATGATGTAGCACTAGACATCAACACCGTGGGGCCATTCCGGATAATGAGTTTCGCGCAGCGGTTTTGAAGACTGAAGCTCTTCTTGCAAGTATCAACAGGTCAGAATGCCAAATAAGAGTTTCTTGTGGTCGAAATCAAATGGTAACCTGTTTCTATTAATCTCAAAAGCTTACAAACAAGCTTTAGCAGTATGTTTGCATGTCATGTTTTTGGCCAAACAGCATATGTGAATGGGCAGAGGCAAGGTTTAATACTAAAGAAGCCATTTTGCTTAGGGGATACCATAACAAAGGGGATAGGTTCCTTAGATTTTTCGGCACATCAGAATACCGTGTTGGATATCGAGGCTGAGATCAAGTTGGCTTTTGACTCCAGAAGGCATTCTTCTGCCTCTGCTTCTGTTACTCAAGAAATGAAAGAGTTAGGTAGTCGAGGTATTCTAGTATTTACGTGTTACTTTCTCATGTCTGTAGATACGAATACACACATGAAGTATTTGATTTGTGCAATTTATTTATTCATAGGGCCAAACTCTATGGTTGGCAAGACACTTATGTGTTCACAAAGGCCATGGGCGAGATGGTCATCAACTGCATGCGAGGAGAGATACCGGTGGTAACAATCAAGCCAAGTGTCATAGAGAGCACATGGAGGGATCCCTTCCCAGGTTGGATGGAAGGAAACAGGTAAATGCTAAACCCAAATCTGAGGTTGCGGATGTCACATATATATGTGATGCATCCTCGTCTGCTTACCAGATAATGAGCTATTTCAGGATCTAGCGGTGTGTACTAATTTTTGACGGGTTGATGGTGATGATCAAGTATATGACCTATATTCCTCACTATTAGATGACTTCAAAGAGGAGATTCCATCATAATCTCTGGAAGCTAGTGTCAAGGAAGCCGTTAGCCGTCACCTTAACTGAAAGTTGGCGAAGAAGGTGTATATGCCTCTTGTCTATGGTAAGACACAACATAGTGCAGCAGCGGACATCCAGAAGGGGCTTGACTTCATTAGAAAACATGGTGAAAGCAACAAAGTGGCGGACATTTTTTTTTACATTCTGGGACAAGAAATTCCCAGTCATTGCTAGGCTGAGCCATGTTAGCAAAGAATGGTTTCTCCAACAATATGAGGATAAATCCCTTACTAAAATGTTAGTGGTCACAAACCCCTTCCGTGTACAATTGAAAACATTAGCAATACCAAAGCAAGAATCATCATTTATACTGGGAATGCCTTCCTCTACCAAAAGAGAAAGAGTTGAAGATAACGAAGGAAAGTGGGTGGATACAAAACCAGTTCATATCACTTGTCTTTTTGGTCTTTCAGAATCTCATCGAATACTAGTAA
>NW_021298754.1:8720-12948 GCF_002162155.2 Triticum dicoccoides
AGGAGCCAATAGAAAAGACGTGCAGTGGAAGCCTCTCACCTGCTTTGAGGAAACAACGCATCAATGGGATCGTTTCCATCATTCAATAGGAGGCAAGTGAATTTCAACTTAAGTTACATTTTTTTTATGAGATCAACTACCATTAGGTAGTGTAGTCAACTACTGAGACAGATGTTGAGTGCCTCCTTAAATGTCTTGATAACTAAGTGTAAGGAGAGTCTGCAAACCTCACGGCTCAGCAGATGGAGCTGCAAAATGTCATCCTGCTCCTCTTGCTGACAATCAACCTTGCTATCGCCCAAAACACTTCTAGAGAAGAAGCACAGGAACTCCATGTTGGGGTTATCCTTGACTTGGGGTCCATTGTTGGCAAAATGGCACGGACCAGCGTTTCACTGGCTATGGAGGACTTCTATGCTGTTCATCGGAACTATAGCACCAAGCTTGTCCTCCACATCAGAGATTCCATGAGTGATGATGTCCAAGCTGCATCTCAAGGTACATGTTCTCAATTGTTAGTCATAGGTCACTGTATCAGCTCATTCTGTTATGCTGCTGAGAAACACAATAGAAAAAAAGAAAGGTCAACAAAACCATGGAAATCAAGAAACTATAAATATTCATATTTCACTACTTGTGGGGAGAAGCAAGCAAACATGACCCACGTAATGACAATTGAATCATACCAACAAGTACAATTAGGAAGCAACTGCGCATCGCATAACATTACTATTAAGAGCAATTGGATTTCCACATCACATCAAACTATTCCAAAGATAACGTCCAAGAATTATTGGATTCTGTTCACCAGGGGTGTTGCATCAGGACCACAGGCGCCAGTTTTGTTGCTGTGTAAATGAGCACGCGGTTGCATGTTCCAGCTTTCAGCTGCAAGGAGTGAGACATAAATTCCTGCAGGTTAAGAAAAACTGGGGGTGATGAATCAAGTACAGTGAAAACATATACTCCCTCCGTCCCAAAATAAGTGTCTTGAGCTTAGTACAAATTTGTACTAGAGCTAGTACAAAGCTAAGACACTTATTTTAGGACGGAGGGAGAAGTGTACTATTGGACAACCGAAGAAAAACGATAATAAAGCTGATATAGTAACATTAATATCTACCAAGGGGAAAAAAGAGTGAGTAACACATGCAAAAACTAGAAAAACTATGAATACCAGCAAACCACGGAAGCAGTGATATATCAGCTATCCTAATGTCTGGACAAAAGAACTATTTGTCTCCTTGTCACTTGTGGTACTATTCTGAAATATAAAGCAGCATCTGTTTCATAGTATATATTTTCACAAGATCACAGAGTGACAAACAATCCACTCTGTGCACCAAGAAGTAATATTTCAGAGCCATCAAGAGGAAGCAATACAAATATAATATATGATAAATTATCGTAAATTTTAAATCAGGCAACTATTTTTGTAGGTAATCACCTATTCGCTCCTCTCGATACTGTTCATATATGTAAGTGGCAACATTTCTGAAAACACACAGCTCCGGCAGTTGGATTATCTGCAATTGTTTGGGATTTATGCATATTATGAATTTCATTCAATGTACGATGTTCAACTAAAGTTTGTCTCGATGTGCAATTATACAGCTATTGACCTGCTAGAGAATTACAATGTAGAAGTCATCATTGGTCCTCAGAAATCTTCGCAAGCTATATTTATCTCAAAACTTGGAAATAAAAGTCATGCCCCAGTCATATCCTTCACGGCAACAAGCCCATCTCTATCATCTAAAACTCTTCCATATTTTGTGCGAGCAACAATAAATGACTCGGCACAGGTAAATTGCATTGCCTCCATAATTAAAACCTATGGGTGGAGAGAGGTGGTACCTATCTATGAAGACACTGACTATGGTAGAGGTATCATACCATACCTTGTTGATGTGCTACAAGAAGTTGATGCCCGTGTTCCCTACCAAAGTGTGATCCCTTTGTCAGCAACTAGTGAACAAATTACTCTAGAACTCTATAAGCTGATGACAATGCAAACGACAGTCTTTGTTGTACATATGTCATTTACCTTGGCCTCCCTCTTCTTCATAAAGGCAAGAGAAGTAGGGATGATGAACAAAGGATATGCATGGATCATGACAGATGGAGTAACCAATCTAATAGATTCACTGAATCCTTCTATCCTAGAATCGTTGAATGGTGCCATAGGTGTTGAGTTTTATGTTCCCAAAACCAAGGAACTTGATGACTTCGCCATGAGATGGAATATGAGGTTCCAGATTGACAACCCAACTGATCCACCATTGAAATTAAACATCTTTGGACTATGGGGCTATGATACAATCTGGGCAGTAGCACATGCCGCAGCAAAAGTTGGACTTGCAAATGCCACATTTCAGAAACCAGGTGCCACAAGAAATTCAATAAGTTTGGAAACCTTGGAAACATCTAGTAATGGTCCAAAACTGTTGCAAGCAATCCTGCAGAATAAATTTAGAGGCCTCGGTGGCAATATTGACCTTTCAAATAGGCAGCTGCAAATTTCAACATTTCGGATAATAAATGTAGTAGGGAAAGGATGGAGAGATATTGGATTCTGGACTGCACAAAATGAACTCTCGCAGCACTTAAATAAAACCAGACATACAACAGCACATCTAAATCCAGTTATCTGGGCAGGAGAGTCCATAGAAATACCCCGAGGTTTTAAGATTCCTGTAAGCGGGAAGAAACTTCAAGTTGGTGTGTGCACAAGTGGATATCCGGAATTTGTGAAGGTCGAAAAGGATCATATCACAGGTGCAACTAAAGCAATCGGTTTTTCAGTGGATGTATTTGAAGAGGCAGTTAAGAGACTTCCTTATGCAGTCCCTTATGAATATGTCCTATTTAGTACCAAGGATGATGGAAGTGCCGAAGATTACAATGATTTTGTCTACCAAGTTTATCTTGAGGTATTAAAGATTTCAAGTACTACATATTCCCTACTTGATTTCCTTTAGTTGGTAAACAGTTGAGGCCTTGAAGCATGAAACCAAACTTGCACACATTCATCTGTATTCCCTACTTGGTTTTCTTTAGTTAGTATAAACACTTGAGGGCTTGAGGCCTTGAAGCATCAAACTGAACTTGCACACATGTCATTTAAAATTAGAAGCATTATACTTAATATTTAAATTGGATGACGATGAATGTTGTAGATAACCCTAAATGTATTCCACGCAGTACTGTAAACCCATTGTTGTCATCCTTCACTACTTTTGAGGACGCTGTTCATTCCCAAGAAAAAGAGGATGTTGTGTCGCTGTTCATATATGCTAGTCTCATCATGTATTTATAGTAGTTCTCATTAGCAACCGACCTAAGCATGCCAATGATTTTGTAGTATGCAGAACCAGTTATGGATTTATGGTACTCCCTCTGTTCACTTTTGAGGGCAGGCCTAGCGCAGTGGTGAAGTCCTCCCCACTTGTGCCAAGAGGTCCTGGGTTCGAACCAGCCTCTCTGCATTGCACTTTGCAGGGGTAAGACTAGGTTCCTATAATCCCTCTCCAGACCCCACCTTGTGTGGGAGCTTCTATGCACTGGGTCTGTCCTCTGTTCACTTTTGTAAGTCGTTTAAGACAGCTGAAATTGAGCTGTTTTAGGTGCTGTCTTAAATGCCTAAAACGTCTTACAAAAGTGAACGGAGGGAGTAATAAACTTTGGATACCATGGGAAACTCCTATTGGATGACAGAAGATAGTATAGACAATTAATTTACAAGAACATAGAGCAAGTGCAACTATATACCGAGTGCCAACCTTATTTTGTTTTCCATATTCCAAAAATCATTTCTTAACCAGGCATATTTCAAATTATTTTCTATCTGCTCAGCTAACAATTCTTTTTTTGTCTTTACAGAAATATGATATAGTAATTGGAGACATAACAATAAGGTATAATAGAACATTCTATCTATGCTATATATTCCAGGCAGAAAAGGTGTCCAAGAGGTCGTGGGGTGCTCAAAATGAGCGGAGATGCTCCCCGCTCCCTAGCCTAGCCTAGCCCACCAGCCTCGCTGCCGTCGAATCCCCGCCGGTAGCCCTCCCCCTCCCCCCGGCCATGGCCTCCGCCGATGCCCGCTCCGGCGACTCCAGCCCCGAAGGTCGCATCCGCTGGAGCGGCTCTGCGGGCGAATCCCCTGACTCGCGCTCCTACCGCGAGGTCGTCAGCACCCCGCCGGCCCCGCGCCCCCCTCCGCCGG
>NW_021298754.1:14507-16080 GCF_002162155.2 Triticum dicoccoides
AGTTTTGCATAAAGCCAATTTTCCCCTACAACAAAGAAATACATTTTATTTAACTATCAAGGTGGTTGTTAAACATTGAGAAGGTTCCTCCAACTCAATCCCAAATTAAACATCATCAATTACCCAACAAAATTAATTTAGAGTGATGAGATCAACATGATAATCCAAGAACCAGATACTCAAGATGTCCATAACCGGGGACACGGCTAACCATGATTAGTTTGTACACTCTGCAGAGGTTTGTGCACTTTTCCCCACAAGACTCGACCGCATCCATGATCGGAGGATCAAGACATAGCCTTTCTGAATCATTAACTCTCTACTCTGGGTAGACAGTACCACCTACAACCCACTACATCTGCCAGTCTACCTCTTCAAGAGCCCACGCAACTTACTCAACTATGCCAGAGCCCATATTGGCTTGTGGCTGCACACGGAAGTTTCCAGCATGAATAATCTTATGATCCTGTTGAGCCTGGGTGGCGAACCGTAGGATGATCACACGGGTACTCCGGGATATCCTAGGACAACACTGGATTCTCCAGGTGCCCTGACAACCACTGGGTACTCCAGGGTGCCTCAACCAATCCACCCAGATGTGTATTTAAGTAGCCACCTTAAGTTAACCATTAATTAACAATACACACATCTATCATGGATACACTCATCCAAACCACGTCTATGAGCATAGCATAGCAATCTTGAGCATAACGTAGAAGTAACTCCCAAAGGTTTGATAAAAAAGACAATAGGTTCTACCTCATCATCTACTTCCCAAACCCACATGTTAATCAGATCCTAACCATGCAATGTTTGAGGATTGTGTCTAATGCATCAAAACTGGGTAATAAAGGAATATGATCAAAGTGTTACTTACCTTGCTGATGATCTGCAAAACCTACAGACTCGTAGCAGCATGCTTCGCACTCCGGGTGTTCTATCGTAAACAAACAATAACATACAATGAGCACTCAAATAAGAGATCTAACCAGAAAGTTCAACTGAATAACTCTGCTTTGCAAAAAGAATCAAATCAAACGGAGCAACGAAACTCAAACTACGAAAGAAACAAGAATCATTTACTAATCTGGACTAAAGTCAAATTTTACAGTACCAAAATTATGTTCAAGTTGTTTAAACAGAAAGAGGGCTTCGAGACGAAGATCTAGGTGCTTGTTTCATCTAATTCGGATAATCAAGCAAAAAGATAAACTAGAACGAAGAACAGGGCAGAAATTATGATCGAAAATAATCACGGAAAAACCCTGAAAAAACAAAACGAGACGAATAGGCCAACGAACGAACGTTCATTGTCTGCGCTTAACTGACGAACAACATTCTTAAAACGAACGTACGAACGAACGTCCGCTATTTAACTAAACCGAAAAAACGGAATCAGTCTAAAAAAACTAGATCTAGGTTTCGGAAAAAAACGATCGGTTTTTCGTGAAAAACCGGGACGGCGGCGGCGGCTACCTCGGCGAGCTCGGCGGCGACTCCGGCGGCAGCGGGCGGGGCGGCGGAACGGCGGCGGCGGCGGGACAGTCGGCTGCGAGCGGGAGGCGGCGCGCGA
>NW_021298754.1:17015-26381 GCF_002162155.2 Triticum dicoccoides
ATCTTTTTACATGGATCTAATTAATTCTGGCCCAATCTCGAGATCGTTGCATATTTGGAAGGTTAAGGTTCCCTTGTGTAAATCCAGAGAGAGGGTTGAGGCAAGGGGATCCCATATCCCACTATCTGTTTTTGATCTATGTTGAGGCCTTTTCGAGCTTGCTAAATCATCCTGAAAGTAATGGCACGATGGAAGGTGTTCGGATATGTGGTGGTGCACCAAGCTTTAATCATTTGTTGTTTGCGGATGATTCGTTGATTCTTCTAAAAGTTACGTAACAGAGTCCACAACATCTGCAATATATACTAAACTTATATGAGGATTGCTCGAGTCAGACCATTAACATAGACAAGTCATCGATCACCTTTAGCAGAAACACGAGGAGGATAGAAAAAAAGGAGATGATGAACACACTGGGTATATCTCAAGAAGGGCAAGCTGACAGATATCTGGGGCTCCCAATGCATGTAGGCAGATCAAAAACACGCACATTTGCGTATATCAAGGACAGGATTTGGAGACTGACCCAAGGATGGAAGGAACGGATGCTATCCAAGATGGGAAAGGAAATTTTGGTGAAAGCATGTGCGCAAGCGATCCCTATCTTTGCCATGATGTGCTTTGACCTCACCAAAGGGTTTTGTGAACAGCTAAATGTGATGATAAGTAGATTCTGGTGGGCTCAACAACAGAACGAAGCTAAGGTACACTGGCTAGGATGGGAGAAATTAACCCGAGCTAAACAAGATGGAGGTCTAGGGTACAAGGACTTACATCTCTTTAATCTGTCCATGCTCGCCAAGCAAGGATGGCACTTTCTAACAGATCCTGACACACTATGTGCGAGGGTGCTGAAGGCTCGATATTTCCCGGAGGTCGATGTGCTGCATGCTGAACCAAAGCGGGGAATATCTTACACATGGCGTAGCATTCTTCGAGGCATCACAGTACTAAAAGAAGGCCTCATCAAGAGAATCGGTAATGGGAAGGAGACAAATATCTGGATAGATCCTTGGCTGCCAAGAAATGGGTGTACTAGACCCATCACACCAAAAGGACAAACCATTCTTCAGAAAGTCTCTGAACTGATCAATCCGGTTATGGGAAGCTGGGATGAAGAACTGGTGCGGGACACTTTCTGGCCAATTGATGCAACTGTGGTGCTGGCTATACCTCTGTATGAAGGCTTTGAGGATCAGTGGGCTTGGCACTATGAAAGAAAGGTCTGTTCTCAGTTAAGTCAGCATATCATATGCAATGTGAAATAGCGCAGAATAAGAGACCTTTTACGGTACATCAAGATAATTTGAACCGTTCATTTTTCTGGTTAGAGGGCCCAGATTAGCCAATACTACTGCAGACTTTCGGTAGTATATTGAATAGTTAAGGGCATTTTCGGTAGTTTATCAATCACATAGGCCGATTCAGGCAAGGCAGATTCATGTGTGCATATGTCAGCCGGAATCGATCTAGCGAAGGGAAGCGATCAACCTGCTGCTGTGTACGTGCACGTTCAACCAACATACATGGATTGCGTCGTACAGCTTGGGGCAGGAACAGTCAGCTTACTTCGTCGTCGTCGTGACAGCGCCGGAAGTAATCCATGATGGCCTGGTAATTTGGATTGAGGTCAAGGCTCCATGGGAGGAAAAGAAGGTCGGCACAGCCACCGCTGCTTGCTGCGTTTCTCATCTGGTGTGTCGTACTGTCGTGTCGCAGTTGTGGTAGGAGAAACCTAGTCGTCCATGCCCGACGGGTCAAGAACGGCCTCTGCGTCGGCGGCAAACTCCATGAGCTCGGCCTCCGTCGGAGTCGGGCCAAAGCTGTTGTCGTGGAAGAACTGAACCAGCGCCAATGTCGCAGCTGGCTTCGTCGGGTTTCGACGATGTCGCTGTACTCATCACTTCAGCATCGACAGGAGGTGCTGATGCTCTTGGGCTGCGATCACGGTCCGCCACTTGCGTTTAAACCACGCCGGTACGACCTCATCGCTCCGGCAGCCCAAGCCCCAAGGATCAGTGGCGACGTGGGTTGTAGACGCACCCGTTCGTGCGTTAGAGCTATTTTGTGTCGTTTTGTGCAGGCACTGACTGCAGCGGCGTTGGCATGGCGGAGGATTTGAGCCGGTGCAGTGCATATAGAATTACCAATATGTCCTAAAGCCATAATTTGTTTGATCCACATCAACCGTTGGATCAACTAAATACTACCCATTATATTGGGTAGTATGATGTACCGTAAAAATTCTCTAGAATAAAGCAAAGAATCAAGTTGGGGAGTGCAGCGAGCCGACCAGTAAATTTGATTGGTTGGCGATATGGAAGAGTCACTATCCGGGCAAGGTAAAACAATTTCTCTGGAGATTGGCACACAATAGTCTTCCTCATCGCTGGAGCATTGAAAGAAGGGGTATGGAGACTGAGACCTTGTGTCCAATATTCTCTTGCCAGAATGGGGATGGAGCCCATCTGTTCCTTAAATGTAAAGTTGTCAAAGCACTATGGCAAGAAATGCAGATGAGTGAAGACAGAGAACATCTATTACTGTGTGAGGGTCCCAAAGATTTGGTATCAAAAATCCTCCAAATGCCGGGTGACAAGAGTTTAAAGTGTGTAATGATGCTCTGGACGTGGTGGGATACGAGAAATAAGAAGAATGCCGGAGAGCCCCAACGAAACCAAATTTCGGTTGCCAAAAGGGTGCACTCCCTAGTCCAAAACTGGCAAATGTATGCTCTGAAGGGTAAATCAAGTAGCCAAGAGCAGAGTGATAGAAGAGCAGCGCTGAACCAGTACATTCTCCAGATCAACGTGGATGGAAGTATGAAGGAAAATCCTACCCATGGTGGATGGGGTTTCATGATCAGAGACCATGCCGGTCGGCCAGTTGGTGCTGGCGCTGGACATATGCAATATGTCAGTGACCCCCTCTATGCTGAAGCTACAGCGTGCCTTCAAAGCTTGTATGCAGCTCAAGGCTGGGGAATGTCAAGAGTACATGTGTTGTCAGATTCCAAGACCCTAGTACAAGCGGCTACCTCCAATGATCATGATTTGTCAACAAACGGGAATCTTTTCAAGGAAATTAGATGTTTTGCAAGTTTAAATTTCACCCATGTGGGGTTCTCTTACTGCCCCAGAGCGTGTAATAAGGTTGCTGACGCTTAACACATTTGGTGCAGACTCAAGGCTTGTATCCCCAGCTATGTGGCCGGAACAAGCTCCTGATTTCGTGTATGGTCTTGTAGCCAGTGATAATGCTGAGTTGTTTGGGTAATGGAAAATATTGGTTTCCGACTCAAAAAAAGTTCCCTTGCGTAATTTTTTATGTGGTTTGTTCACAAGCAAGTGATCCTCACCAAAGATAACTTACTAAAGAGGCGGTGGTTAGGTAGTTCACGTTGTTGTTTTCGTGATCATGATGAAACAATACAACACTTGTTCATAGAGTGCTCACTCACGAAATTGCTTTGGAGAACGATCCATATATCCTTTAACATTACCCCTCCAGTTAACATTGAATCGTTATTTGGGACGTGATTAACTGGGGTTAATCATATGACTGCGGCTCGTATTCAGACTGGAATATTGTGCGCTTATATGGGCTATATGGAACTGCAGGAATGACATAATTTTTAACAGACAACATATTTTAACTTTCTTGCAGGTCATTTTCAGAGCTACCACATGCAGGGACGGAGGCAGTGGGAGGGCGAGCGGGGGCCAGGCCCCGCCATGGTTCAGCCACCCCATGGATGTTTTTGGGGAGGGGGGCTAGTACTAAAAATATACAGTGTAATTTTCATTTACCAGCGCCCAGCGGCCTATCTATTAGCAGCAATTAGTCTAATCACGGATGCCTAACTTTGTTAGTTGGACCAAGTCCAAGACAATTAGCCCAAATGCCATTTATTTCCCGTGAGTGATTTACGCATCAGACAAATCACGGGTCAACCCACATGGTTGTTCTGTTTCCCCTCCACGCCGTTTTATCTAAACCTCCAATCCATCTGTTGTCGCCGCTGCCCACACGCCCAGCATAAGGCTTAAGGCTGGTCGTAACGAGTAGTATCATAAGTTAGTATCATGCATATGGTACTAGTGTATGATACTACCTCCCTAATTCATAGTATCATATGATAGTACTCCCTCTATTCCCTTATACAAGGCCATTATGAAAAATACAATTTGCATCTATACAAGGCCACTAACAGTAATCGAGGCAAAAGATAATGATGTTTCCTCGTACTACCAACTTGTTTAATACTTGCATGCATGTAGTCATAATGACATTGTGTTACTTCCTTCCCATTCCTTCTTTGCATGCATGCGGGCGTATTAATGGTCCCGGTTAACGAAAGGAATAATTGACTTACAAAGCAGTCATTAAATTTACCTTGGTACCTGTAATTTGAGTTTGTGGCCTTGTATAAGGGAATTGAGGGAGTATCATAGATGACTTTATTTATTATCATGCATGACACATATTACTAGTGTAGCATTTATTATGATACGGTATCATGATATGATACTCAACCCTCTCTTACTTCATTTAATTCTATGTCACCTCATCAAAATTGACTAGTTAGCATGCATGATACTAGCTATATGATACTCTCAGTACAACCGGCCTAATCAAGCGTTTCCATCGGACGTCGTGGCCGTGCAAGTGCATAGGTGTGCACAATATTCCGAAAGTACAGACCCATCCATGCTTCATCGAGCGAAGTTGACCAGCGGATGGCTGTAGCATCTATGCCTACAAACCGGCCAGCCGTAATGACTGACAGAAGGGAATGGGAGGGGCTGGATTTGATACTCCTGGTATGTATTTCGGCGATCTTGATTGTCTTTTTTTATACAATGCAAATTACTTGTTTAAGTATGTCTGCACGTTGGTAGTTATCAAGTAAAATTTGGTGTTGTCCCAACTCCCAAGGAGCGATGATTTTTCATACAAAACTGCATGAATGCAAGCTAAATCAATTCATTTAGTTATACAATGATTGGTCATGTTCATATATCTTAAACGTACATATGATAATGTTCTGTATCAAGGTACTTCATGCCATATTTTTCAACTGTTTGATTATCAACTTTATCTACCAGGCGTGTATGTGGAATTGTTCAGCACTATTTGCAATAGCTAGACACACCCTATTGCAAATACTTTTTGTCTATTCGAGCAAAGCTAAATTAGAGTGAAATCTAGATATAAAACTCTCCAATAGTTTATGAGACACGAAATATTTCTGGCTTCACCATCATCTCGCCCCCCCCCAATGTCTAAATCCTGGCTCCGCCCCTGACCGCATGAATCCGTACGTGGTTCTTACTCACTCCTATGAATTTCAGGGAGCCATTGGTTACTGGGTGCAACCAGTGGAAGATGGTAGCACAAGCTATACTCAACCGGTTTGGATGGCGGTTGCATAACAGGATAAGAGTCTAGGGAGCCTGTCCTTTTCTTTGTCATACCGGTTGTAATCTTGAGCATTCACATTTATTTTCCCTTTTGCTCCGCTTGCAAGCTGTAATACTTTTATTACTTTGTGATATTGACACATCAGTACCCCCTTCGCGGTTGCCGATGGCTCACCCATCGCCCCCCTCCAGCCCCGCGCTGGCGCCGGCGGCCACGGCCCCCTCCGCCGCCCCCGCCGGCCAGCCTGCCGCCTCCTGGTTCATGCCCCTCCTGCCCCCTCCTCCCAGGCTGCCGGCCGCTGGCTCGGCGCGCCCCGCTTATCTGTCGCGGTCGACGGATGGATCATGGGCGGATCTGGTGTCGCCACCTTCTCATGGCCGCGGTGCTGGGGCCGCGACGGGCTCGGAATTCGTCCCTGAGTCGCCCCTTGGTGCCGGTCTGCGGGGGTCTGGTTCGGTCGCTCAATCGACTCGAGCTGCGGCTGGATCGGCGCGAGCTGCGTCTGGATCGGGCATTCACTGCGAGGCGGGTGGCGGCAATAACTGCACCGCGGCGGGAGCGCGCTCCAGCCCATCTCCACCAACGGCCTGCTCTTCAATGCCGACGGCAAGCGCGGGGCGCGAGGCGGATGTGACCGGAGCCTGGCATCTCGTCAAATCGCGGGGAGGCCCACGCCGCCCGGCTTTGCCTGCCCAAGCATTCACGTCGTCCCCCATCCCGTGGTGGCTTAAAGGGCATTGCTGCCGCTGCCTTGCTCCTGGACACCGCGCCTCAGCTTGCCGTGAGCCATTTCGTTGCTCTCACTGCCTGCAAAATGGCCACCGAGCTCGTGGTTGCAAGAACAAGTGGCGTCCATTAAGCTCCCTGTCGTGCCTCGCCTTCATCCCTCCACCGCCACTTCCCCGACCAGCTGCCGCGGCCGTTCAAGATCTCGTTCCCGTCTTCGGCCCGGGACGGGGCTGGCCTCTCCCCCAACCCCCTCCGCAGCTGCTGTCAGGCGACACCAACCCCGCCATGTCAAGGCTGGGTGACGCGGCCAACCGGCCGGGGGAAGACTTCGTCGTGGTCCCTGCCACGCCGGAGATGCAGGCGGAGTCGGCGCTGCTCTCCACCAACGCTGTCGTGGCCTGGTTCGAAGGGGTCCGTGAGGATGTCCCTTGCCACACCGTGGCCGCTGCGTTCGCCTCCACCTTCGGCTTCCGGCCGGCGGACGTGAGTGTTGTGCGGCACTTCCCCGAGCAGTACCTCGCCAAGTTCATGTACCCGCACAATTGCGCGGACACCGTCAACCGTGGCGACTTCCTCGTCGGCAACTCCTCTCTCTTCGTCCGCGCCTGGAGGCTTGAGGCGCATGCTGACAATGAAGACATGATGTACCACGTCCGTTTGTGCATCGAGGGGATCCCGGTCCATGCCTGGAATGAGTACGTCACTTCGTTCGTCATCGGCCGTCGGTGCTCCTCGACTACATCGAGCAGCGGTCTCTGCGCCGGGAGGACACGCGCGACCTGTCGCTCTGGGCGTGGACGTCCGACCCCAACGCCATTCCTAAGGTGAAGTGCCTCACGCTGCCCGCCCGCGGCCACCGACGCCGCGGCCGGCGCGGCCTGAGACACCGTGTGCTGCTGCACCTGGACCTGCTCGAGGACCACTCCAAGGCGCGGGACGACGACGTCGACCCACCACCTCCTGACCTCTACGAGTACACCTGGTTCCGCCGTATAGTGGACGGCACGGTGCGGCGGGGTGACAGGCGTGCTGGTCAGGCTAGTGACGTCCAGCGCCCGGCGCGACGCAACGACGACGACGACCGCGGCGGCCGCCGCGGCCATGATGGCCACCGCGCGCAGGGCGGTTGGCGCGACCGGATCCGTCGCTCCCTGTCCAGGGGCGCCCGTGACCGTCAGCGGCAAGATGGCCAGGAGAGGTCCCGTGATCGCTCGAGCGGCATGGGCGGGAGGCGCCATGGCGCTGAAATTGTGGCCGCCCTGGGCGACGTTGCGCCGGCCGAGGCTCCCTTGGTCCTGACGGGCTCTGGCTCCGCTAGCGACGACGGGGCATGCGCCTTGGAGCTCCAGACGGTGCGTGGCCGCAACCCGGCACGCCAAGGCTCGCCGCGGGCTGCGCGCAGACGCTCTCAGGAGAGCCTTACGCCACCGGTCTCGCCCCCGCTTTCCCCCACGTCGGTGCTGCCTCGTCTTGCTCGCTCCAGGAGGGACGAGGCTCGGACTGTGACAACACATCTGGCGGTCCCATCCTCGACGGTGTTGCAGCTGTGCTCACCAACGCACCTGCTCCCTCCTCTGTCGCCGGTGAAGCCACCTGGGTTCGAGGCATCGCCCCCCCTCCCGCTCATCTCCAGTGGGCCGCTTCAGCGCACGCCATCCCCGGTGCGGCTTCGCAGGGTTGCTGCTGATCTGCAGCCAGCTGGGGTTGGCCTGTCCGTGCTCTTTGAAGATCGGCAAGAGCCCTTGCTGCCCTCCCCTGCATCAACGCCTCCCAGGCCTCCTGCTGCGCGCCGTAAGACTCTTGCTGGAGTGAGCATTGCCCGGACAAGTGCGGGCCTCTCGCTGCACAGGACCAGTGCGAGGCTCAAAGCTGCTAGCAGAACAAGGGTGGTGCTGGCGCCGGCGGCTAAGGCGGCTGAGATCCTGGTTGCTCGCAGTCTGGGGATCGTCAAGGACGGAGAAGACATCACGGCCAAGGCCCTGGATGCATTTGCTGAGCGTTTCAAGGAGCAGTTGCCGCTGGAGGTGATCTCTGCCATGCGAGATTTGTTCAAGTTAGATGATGTGCAAGCAATGGGTGTGGAGGACGCCCTCATCCAGCACGGAGGGGAGGGTGCTATGGACGTGGAGAGGATGGAGGATGCCGCTGCTGCTCTGCAGGCCTCCACCTGAGCAAGTTGATGTCTTTGAGTTGGAATTGTTCTCTATGTTAGCTAAATCCTGGTCCATGTGTGTTGGTCCGTGTAAGTGTAGTTGGGTTGCATGGCACAAGCATAACCGTAGCTGGGTTGTGTGTGGCATGTGGCCAAGTTCGGAAGTGTACTCCATGTTGCCATGTTAGTGCAACCTATCAATGTTATGTGTTGGAATGTCCGGGGCCTCAACTGTCCGGATAGACGAGCTACTGTCAGCGCCACCATTGCTGCTTCTTCTTGCCATATTGTGTGTCTACAGGAGACAAAGCTTCACAATGTCGACATCTTCACAGCCTCCTTCTTAGGAGGGAACAGAGTGCGCAATTTTGCGCAAAGGCCGGCGGACAGCACTCGTGGAGGCATTTTGCTGCTATGGGACGATCACCTTGTGGAAATGTCTAACATCACAGCTACCACCTTCTACCTGTCCGCCATGGTCCGTATTCGTGACTCCGAGGTGCAATATAAGCTCACCACCGTGTACGGTCCCGCGGACTCTTCTCACAAAGATGCCTTCTTCGCGGAGCTTATCAGCCAAAAACCGCCCAACGGTATGCCATGGCTTGCGGCTGGGGATTTCAACCAAATTTATCGTGCAAGAGACAAAAACAAAAGACATGTCAACCGAAGTAGAATTAATCGGTTCCGAGCGACACTGCAAAGTTGTGAGCTTAAAGAGATACACTTGCAAAATAGGAGGTTCACTTGGAGCAACGAGAGGGAAAATCCGACTATGTGCAAACTGGACTCGTTTTTCTGCAATGCCGAGTGGGACACCACTTTCAGCACTCATCTGCTTCACGCCCTCTTGTCCTCGCTATCCGATCACTGCCCGCTTCTCCTCGCGATGACAAGGGGCCTCGAAGGCCTAGAACCTTCAAGTTTGAAAATTTTTGGATTGCTATGCCCGGCTTTATGGAGGTGGTCAAAAAGGCTTGGATCGAGCCGCTCGAGCATGTTGAGCCATATCAAGTCCTGTTCCATAAACTCAAGAAGGTGGCTCTCCGCCTTTCCGAATG